>NW_010258417.1:24206-33229 GCF_000690775.1 Eurypyga helias
CGATGAGCAGCCTGTCTCAGGAGGTGCACAGGCGGCATCTAAATGATCTGCAGCCTAGTCAAGCCAGGCATAGCAGAGGGAATCCTCCAGTGACATCAAATAGCAGCATTCCCTTTCCCTCTAGGTCTCTGACTGACCCCCGGGTACCAAACTAGTCTAGCGAGGACCAGCAACTGCTTTCATCTGCTGGAGAGGCTCTGCCAGTTGAGCCCAGCTCTTGAAGGCAGGGAACAGAGGAAGGAGAAGAAGGGAAGGATGAGAGAAATGGAAAAATTAGTTTTCCTTAGGGAATCACTCTTTTAGGTCCACGCCTGCACCTCAGGGCTGTAATGTGAGTGAAAATGAGTCTGAAGAGCACTCATTGTCCCTCTGCAATGACTCAAGCTGTCTCCGTGTCCTGGATTTTCACCAGGTGTCCCAGTTCAAGGAGATCCTGTGCCAGGCCCCGCTGGTTTGCATTGATGGAAACGTGCCTCTTTCCACTATCCAGTATGTCTGCCAACTAGCTAGAGAGCATCAGCTAGCAGGTAAGGAAAGCTCGCCCAGCCCTGGCCCTGGAGCTCCTAACAGCCTGTGAGTGCCAAGACGCTCCGCACACCCCGAGCGCTCTCCACTGCGGCTTGCTTGAGATATCCACGTATTGCCTGACACGCTCCGTGTGTTATTCAGTGCTCCTTCTTTACACTGCTCCTTTCTATACCCTGCTCCTTTCTATACACTACTACTCTATTGCAAATGGATGACATGTTTCAGCTTTCCCTTGAGTTTTTCTCATTCTGCAGCTAAATCACATTTCCCACTTGTAGGTGCCGTAGCCCATGGGCACTGCCAGAAAGCCAGGGAAAGCTGCTCTCTTGGCCTTTAGTCTCAAGGCAAGCACAAATGTGTGCGCTTCTGCCAGTTTGAGCAGCAACATGGTTTGCTTCTCAGAATAAGTGCCAGAACGTCTTTTGAAAGGATTTCTCTCCCACTTCCCATAAAATACGTAACCCCTTCCCTTGGTACACTGGGGACCCTTCACAAGGCTTCCTAAACCTTTGGACTTACGCCTTCACTTGGAAGAACAAATCCTGAAGAAGGAGGCAATGTTCTTAAAACCTGGCAGAAGCTCCAAAACCAGCTAAGAGGGGTAACAAGCCTGAAGCCTGGTTATATCGCTCCAGAGCCAGAAGCAACAGCATCGTTGCTGAGCACGGGAAAGGAAACCTTGGCAGACCTTGTCCCCAGCGTGGCGCAAATAATAGTATTTCGGTATCTAATGGGTCACACACGTGACCCCAGTTGTGCAGATCACGCTAAGCCTTCTACACTGCATCCTGCTCTGACGTAGGGATGGAACACTAATTAATTAGTTAACTAACCAATTGCAATGTTGTTTTGAAGTGTGCTATGAGCCAACAGATGAGAACAAGGCCTCTAAGCCATTCCTCTCAGACAGCTGGAAAGCGCTCACATACATTTCCCCCAACCTGCAAGAGCTAAGAGCAATAAATCGGACCCTCGGGAACCCTCTGCCAGCAGGTATTGAACACTCAGAAGGGGTCAGTCACACTTTTAGACAACCTAGATCCTGGAGAGGAGCATTTTCTGCTCCAGACCCCATTTCAAGTAAATTGGGTTATAACGCAGTGGGGATTCATAAGCGCTCTTGGTGTTTTCCACCTTACAGCCACCTCTGCGTGGGTTGTATGGCCCAGGCCAGACAGATGATCTGTCAAAGAGCACTTTAGGCCTGGGATGGCTCCTTGTCCAAAACCAGAGATCCTGTTTGCCCCACTTCATTAGCTAATCAGGAACAATCTCTGGTTTGTAAACATGCCTCTGAAGCGTGATGCTCTGAAGCGTGAGGACACCTGTCCCAGCACCCTTTGCAGAAATGAAATACCCCGCCACGTGCGGGTGGAAATCCAACAGCATTAAGACAAGGAAGCGATGATTCAGGGCTTCTTTTCTGGTCTGTACAGGCATATATTTAATCCCATGAGGGGTGGTTTCCTCAGCACAGGTTAGAAGTATTGTATGAAAGTCTAATACTAGAGAATTACATGTTTCCCATGATTTAAAGAGGAAAATTTATACCAACCACATTTCAGAAGCACTCATAAACAGTAGCAGTAGTGCTCATAAATAGGCCGCCCCCCCGCAAAGAACCTTTTCACTTATACCACAGTTTTTCCTCCCCGCTCTCTGAAGAGCTGCCATCCAGGTTGGAGGATGTTGTCCAGACTGCAGTGGCCTTGGCCCGCCCGTTGCTGGCCCACCTGTGCTGTGTGGTGGTGACCCTCGGCGCTGACGGTGTCCTCCTGTGTGGCCGGAGCCTGGGAGGGACCATCTCGCTTCGTCCAGGAGCTGACGGACAGGTAAGGGCACGGCAAACTCACGCTGAGCCCTCAGTTCCTTCTTTCTTGGACCAGATCGCACCGTTGCTATTTCTGGCAGCACGGCAGCAGTCCTGGGAAACATGGCGTTGCTGTTGGCAAATGTACGCGTTTGGGGGGTGGAATACACAGCTCTGGAGGAAAATCAAGTTGCCTGTCCTATGCTGCTGGCTCCTAGCAGCAGTGTTTACAGTCTGCTACTTTTAAATATCCTTACCGTGAATATTCATGAGCGCAAGCTTCATTTGCAGGAAGCTTCATTTGAATTGCTGATCTCTTTCAAAGTGTGAAAAAAGATTATTGCCTTTTTTTAATCCCCTTTTCTTTCTGTGGCAGCCATGCAGGTCTGGGTGGCATCAGCCACACCAAGCCCTACCAGCTTGGGCAATGCCCACCAACCTCCCTTCTCTCCTCCAGCAGCCTGCCGCGGACGGCCTCTGTGCCAGCCACTACCCCGCCATCCACATCAGCCGGGAGGAGATAGTCAACGTCTCAGGAGCCGGCGACAGGTATATTGCTCACCACTCTGCCTTCTCCAGCTAAATATGGAAAGGCCGGAGTCGGATTTCTTTGAAATTCTACTGCGAAGGCAAATGACATTCTGCTGCTTGAAGAACAGGACACTAAGGACCGAAGAACAGCACCGGCTACTGTGGTTCCTTGCTAAAAATGTGCCCCTAAGCATCTTGAAAGCCAGTCTTGCCATGATTGGTTTCGCTTTTCTTCAAGATCCAAGCCTTGCGTGGCCATCTAGTAGTTCTGAGTTAGTCTGGGCTGAGCCGCCTCACATCAAAACTGTCTTACTAACTAACTGCTTTTCTTCCACACTTCTCCTACCACTCAGGAGCTAAAAATCACCCTATAAAAGCATTTCATCAGGTTCTGCATATGCCTCTGGCAATAGCTCATGCTTCAAAAGAGTCTGCTGTATAATTCTCCTGGCTGTTCACGCAACGCCGTACATAGGAGCAGGGAATGACAGGTATTATTCCTACCCCAGCTATCAACTCTCAGTCTGTCAGAGTAATCTATGTAGTAGTCAGGGGTTTTTTCTCTTCTTGCTTCGTATGCACCAATAATTGATTCTCTCCTTTCACTGCCTGGGGCTAGACTAAAAGGCTGCTTGTGACAGATACTTCTTTTTACTTTCCTACTCTCACCTACCAGTAACTCAGCATAGCAACACTTCTTTTTTATTTTATGAGTGGGCAGAATGAAAAGTCTTTTTTTTTTTTAACTTACGGCATCCTCAGTCCTTGATTTAGGATCCATCGGTAACTTCTTGTGAGGTTAACCCACCAGGACACTCTCCTTGTGTCCCAGATCACCTCTGGGACATGCTGTCTCAGCTGCAAGCTGGTCTTCTCCCAGGATGACCCAAGTGTTGTCCAGAGCAGTCGGTGTAACAGCAGAGGGATGAGGGCTGGGAGGAACCCCATGGGTCAGCCTCTTCCAAGGAAAGCTCAGCTTTGCTCACTGCTTCTGGCAGATGTGCCCAGCCTCTGCCAGCCCCTCCGGGCACACAGCCTCCTCTCTGTACCCACTGCTCGGTACGCAGCTACCCCTTACCGCAGGACAACTTCTTCTAGAGGATGATGTAAACTAAACATCTTCTGTAGGGCTTCCTTCCCCCTTATAAAAACTTAATTTAAGGGGTGACCAAAGGTGAGATGAAGTTTGGCACCGCTGCCAAACACCTCCACCGAGTTACTCAGGAGTATGTAAAGTTTGGTTTCCCTTCCAAAGCTGTCTGAAAGCTCAGGGCACATTGCTGCTCCCATTCCTGAAGTGATATCGGTCTGGAAATCCCATTCCTCGGTGGTAAGGTTACCCAAGCCCAGCCTGCTGACACTTCCAAGGGAGACTGCAGCAGGCTATAACCTGGGGTTATCGCACGTTCGTTGCTCAGCCCCCTCGCACTTTTGAAGCACTGGTCAAGGGACTTGGAGCGACCTGGAGCACCCAGAAACGGCGATCCAGGGCACCTCATGTCTTGCTTCAGCCCTGCGGCTCTCCTGCAGCTCCGGAGATGCTGCCCAAGGATCCATGCATGCCGGCAGCCCTGGCTGTTGTCTCCTTGTGCCTGGCTGCCGTGACAGCATAACACCACATGCCTGCACATGGCATTGCTAGGGGATGTTCCCCCAAATATTTACCCTGAACCTCTGGAGCTGTTGAAAGATTGAACGGTTTATGGGAATCATAATCTCCTGTGCCTTTGTTATGGATAAAGAGATGTTGAGGTAATTAGTCAGAGCACACAAAAAAAGCATGATCTTTTTCCTTTCCCCATAGAGTGAGTAAATCTTAATCCTCCCTGCTGTCACATTTTCCTGTCCTTACTTTTTCCTCTCAGATGTCATTATCTTCTTCCTTCTCTTTCACTTCTCCTTTGTCTTTTCCTAGCTTCTGAGCATCCTTAGTGTCTAGCAATGAATCAACCGTAGTTGCTTCCAGTTAATCACAAACACCACCCTGCACGTATCCAACCCTCGACAGAGCCTTCCTCTGCAAGCCAGGCAGAGCGCAAAGTCACCCCTTTCTCCTGATGCCTTGTGATGATCGCTGTTGTTCCAAGCACCCACATTGTTTTTACTGGGAAATCTCGAATGGAAAACCACAGGGAAAGCTTACAAAAATCTGAATCTACAATCTCATTTCAGCTTTGGATTTCTTTTTCCAGCTGTGTCTGGTGCCCCTCTCACATACCTGTGGAAACTTTACCTCTCTTCCCATCCACAGCTTTGGGGACAGGAGGGACCGTAACGAGGTACCAACAAGGAGCAGAGAAACAACAAAATAATTAGAGAGCAAGGGAGAAATTGGTTCCTTAGACTCCCTTCTTTTCTCCTGCCCCACCTGGAAAACTGTTGAGAACAGAAAATGTGGTGGAATGGGAAAGTACCTCAACTTCTCAGATGAGAAGCAAAAAAAAGGGAATAAATAGCACTATTTGTTAATCCAAATCTAAATGTAAATACAAAGAAGCGAAACCTTTCCATTGTAACCTCACCCCTCCTGTGTGACATACTCTGCTTGTGCACGCGTTGGTTTGGGTCCAGATGGATGCTCTTACAGACCAACAGCCGCATTCCAGAGCTGTTCCCTGGTGTTCAGAACTGCCTTTCTCTCTCCACAGCTTAATGGCAGGCATCCTTGCCGGGATGCTTGCGGAACACGACACGGATACCTGTGTCCGGATGGGTCTGCTCGCTGCAAACTTGTCTCTCCGTTCCTATGAGCCCATTTCCCCAGAAATCAACGCTTCCAGTGTCAGCCAGGAGCAAGTCAAGAGCAGGAGCTGGCCAGAGGCAAAGGTATGGAAGATGGACTAGAGCACCGCGGCTTTCTCCTCCATCACCTCCTTGCACTCCCAGCATTGCTGTTTCCAGGAACTAGGCCACGTTTTGAGCTTTGAGCTCAGGAGCTGGCTGCTGACCACAGCACATGAAACTTTTGGGGCACGCTACCTTTCGGGAGGTGAGGTGTCAGTGGAGTGCACTTGGTGGCAACCTGTATCGCACTCTTTCGCGTTTATGTTTCTCTGCTGTTGTTTCCTCTCCTTTTTATTTTTTATTTGGTGGGTTACAGCAACCACAGCTTGGTTCTTCTGTCTACTGCCTGCTGATAGTGTATCTCACCCCCGACTACCGGGAACACGCATCTGTTCTGGTCTTGAGTAAACCCTCAGGGAAGGAGGCCCCAACCCCGGGAACAGCTTCTTTGTAAAGCAAAGCTGGTCTTTCAGACCTCCTGCTCCCCTGAACCTCCAGCCCTTCTGGGTTTTCTATTGAGGAGATTTTCCCTTCCTCCACCTTGTGTCACTGTTGTCCATTAGCACAGTAGCTCCTCTGTCATCGACTCCCGGATCTTCAGGACCATGTCTCTTCAGGTGGGCCCAGCAGCAACATCCTCTCCTGCTGCTTACTCCTGGTTTCTATCCAAGAGGTCCCGCAGACGCAGCCTGTGCAAGGTGCAGCTGGCAGGAACATAACACTGCAGGACAAGCTCATCGGTCTTCTCCAGCCAGCCAGCAACTGCCGCTTCCTTGCTCTGAAGTCCAGTACCTCTGGAGAAAGCAGGGGAGGCTGACCAAGGAGGGGTAACTGGGGACAGCTGGTGGCCTTTAAAAGATGACTGCCCCTTATTCCCTTCTTCCACACGCCTCCTTCTGAACCTGGGGCTTCCTTCCTCCTCAGCCTAGGGTGTGGCGTCTGAGGCAAAATAGGGCAAGCCCCTCTTGCCTACACTCCTGCCCCCTTGGGAAACCCCTGGGAATGAGACAGAGAACTTCCCACACATGGCTGGATGGAGAGGAGCACCAGCAGGTCTGCGATCCAAACAGAGCACTGTGTGCTGGCACCAAAACCTCAGCCACACTTTCCCTTCCCTTCGGAACAAGGAGTATCCTGGAACCACCGCGGAAGCTGAGGCTAAGGACATTGTTTCCAGGGAGGAGGAGAAGCACTGCCGTGTTTACAGGTGGACACGCAAGCTGTGTAGCTCAAATGACTCTGCCAAGCATCTTTATTAGCAAGGACATCTGCACGTAGATCCGTTTTACACAAACTAAGTCTGGTCCACAGCCCTTTGAAAATGAGCTGATGTAGCCAGCTTAGCTATGGAAATCAGCTTCTCACTCTTCTCCGTGTACTTATCTCCCAGAGATACCTCTTCTAGATATCTTCCTGTCCCAAGCAACTAAACTTGAGGGTGGGAAGACACCAGCTCTGCCTGTCTTTTTTTTGGCGTTACGCAGGACCATCGGTGGCTGACAGGGCAGTAACAGGGTGGCAGTGGGTGGGTGGCAGGAGACCTCTGTGTGGGTCTCATGGGGACACTTACTGGCTCAAGGCTGCCGAGCCATTCCCACAACAGAGGTAAGAAGGCCAGGGACCACGTGAACTCATCCCTGGTCCACAGGGCAATGCCCACTGTGCAATTCCAAACACTACAAGGATGCCTGGGGGAACACAGGACAGACAAGGTCCAGCACGGGATGCAGGTACAGTGCCTGTGAAACAACCTCCCTCTCCCTTTACAGCCTTACACCAGCTGCAGGGCCCAAGTTCACCATCACAACCGCCATGCCTGAAAATATCCATGTGTGCGAGTGCACCTCTGCTGTCTACACAGAAAGCGATAGCAGCCCGTGTCCTGCTATGTCCTGCTAGCCCACAGTCTCCTGCCTTCCTTTTGCTCCCAGATCCCTGCCTCCCACCAGCAACGCAGCAGGCAGGACCACAGACACTGGAAATCTAGCCTTGGAGCAGATGGAAGTTGTGGATGCTGCCCCTCATACTGCCCAGCACTTTAATTCCGAGTTATCCACCAGCTGAAGACCATAGCTGCATCCTACCCGAACGCTGTGTCTGAAGTCAGCGTTGTCAGCCCTTCCTCAGCAGGCACACGGAGCGATTCTGAGTGAAAAGCATCTCTCCCCCAGCGCCGTGTGTGTGCAAACGCTGCCCTTTGGCGCGTGAGGAGATGGGACTCTGCGGAAAAAGACACTGGGGGTGGCCCTTCCCGCAGTAAGTGGGGATGAGGGGAAGGAAGAGGATAGTCTTGGTGCTTCGCACTGTCAGCCAAGAGGGTGCCAACGAGGAGGTGCTGACGTGGCAGAGGGTGCCACCCCTTCTCCATCCAAGAGAGATGCCACATATGGACGAGAATGAGGGAGCGAGCGCATCGCCCGTGGAAGCAGTGAGGAAAAGCCACCTCCTCTCTCCCAGCACGCGATGTGTTCAGTTCAGTGAGCCCTGGAACTCATTTAAACTCATTTCCAGTGGAGTTGGGTCGTGGTGCTGGCTGGTTTTGAACCCGATGGATAGGAATAGAGACTCACCCTCCGTGTCATACAGGGCCACCCACCGGTGAGGACCCTTGCTGAGGAGTAGGTCACTGGAGTCTGCCACAACAGCCGACCAAAGCTCGGTCAGGACAGCTCTAACACAGCTCTCACGGGTGGGCTCTGCTGTTCAGTAAGAAGTGAGCTCCTACTGCAATGGATGGAGGCATCACTTGTCTTTCCTCTGCCCAGACCACTTTCCCCAGGCTCATAGCAATTCCTGACCTCTGAGCCTGCTGCCTTTCCAGCGGGTTTGGCTAAAGCCGGGTGAAGAGCCGAGGAGGCAGGAGGGGTGAGCTGGAGAACTGGCAAAGCTGTGTCCCCTCAGCGCTGTCTCCTTAGGCAACCACAGTGAAAACGTACAGCTGCCTTGTCAGAGACAGAAGGGTCTCCTCCTCACCTCATACACCCCCTCTGCCCCCGCAACGCACAAACCTCTGCCCGCAGCCCCCCCTTTCCTGCGACCTTGCTTGCACGTGCGGTGTAGCTAAAAGACTCCGCGCTCAGACGTGGGCGACGCCGCGCACCCACGCGCCCACCCATCTCCGAGTGGGGGGAAGGGGTGGCTGCGGCGGGAGGGTGCTGGAGCACGTGGGAGCGCAAGGGAGGGGGCCGGGGGCGCACGTAAACAGCCGGGTTTGCTCACAAGCAGGGAGGTGGGACACGGCAGGGGCGGGGGAACAGGGCTGTGCCCCTGGGGTACGTCCCTGTGCTATAAAAATGACTTCAGCTGGATCCAGCAGCAGGGAGGCAGCTTCTACCTCTGCTCCTGCCTCCGACAGCCTTGTCCGAGCAGG
>NW_010258418.1:0-356 GCF_000690775.1 Eurypyga helias
ATCCCGCAGCGGGAGGTGGTGGATGTCACCGGCCTCAACCAGTCGCACCTCTCCCAGCACCTCAACAAGGGCACCCCCATGAAGACGCAGAAGAGAGCCGCCCTCTACACGTGGTACGTCCGCAAGCAGCGGGAGATCCTCCGGCGTAAGTACCCGTGCCTGCGCTCGCCTTCAGGGCTGGCGGGGAGGGAGGGGGGTGTCCCCATGTCCTGGTCCTGCCAGTGGGTATCCAGCACATATGGAGCTGGGTGAGGAGGGTGAGGAAAGCCCTCTTCCCTCACAGACCCGCCCCTGGCCCCAGGTTCCCTAGCATCTTCCCGATAACAGTTTTAGAAGTAAAATGAATTTAAGGCATG
>NW_010258418.1:380-3491 GCF_000690775.1 Eurypyga helias
ACAGTGACACTGCGAGTTCCCCCAAGCCCATCCCTGCTGCTGAGTTTCTGTATATTTATATTCATTAGAGCTGGGAAAGCAATTAAAGATTACACACAATTAGATGCCTTTCTCTCCTCTGCCCCCTTTTCCTCTTGGTTTCTCGAGAGTGCTCATTTTGTGCAGCTACTTGCAAAAAAAGTAAAGAGCGCTAAAAGAAAAACCAGTAAATTGCTCCTGGCTGTAGCACGGTTTTGGGCAGCCCGTGCTGTTTAAAATACAGATGATTTTGACCAAGTACACAGACCATTGCTTTCGTGATCCTCTCCCACCGACCCCTGCTCCCGAGTTTGTCCCGTATCATTTGAAGGAGCCCCGTTTTTGGCTGAGGTGCAGGTTGGGGCACTGACACTTCCCTTAAAAGGGCTCTGCCTCCCCCCTCCAAAAGGATGTACTCTCCAGAGGAGGGGAAGTGCAGAAAAGGGTTTAACACCAAATACCATTGCTTTGAAAACACACCTTGAGACGTTAGAGCAAACAGAGCCTGCTCCAGCCTTGCCCTGCATTTCCCCCCTTGTCACAGGGGGAAAAGCCATTAGGAAAAGAGGGAGAATTCCCCTGCAAAACTAAGAATAATAAAACCCTCCCATTAATCTGCCTTTACTGCTGCGGTGACAAGTGCCAGGTCTGACGCGGGCTGCTGGGGAAGGTCACCTCTGGTGCCTGCCCAGGCATGGGGCCGACATCCCACCTCGCTGGGACGGGAGCAGGAGACGGAGGGGAGCTCTGGGCGAGCAGAGACAGGGGCACCCTTCTGGGGGGGCTTTGCAGTCATCCTGCCTGGCTCCTAGCTTGCAGAAATCCTCCCCAAACAAGTGCAGGCCAGCAGAACCCCAATCCATGAATATGCATGCCCTGTGCATGCCTCCCCATTAAACACCAGTCCGGAGGGTTGGTAATAACTCCCCCGGCAGCGAGCAGGGCTGGCCCCTTCCCTGGGGTGGGTGGCAGCGAGCACCTGGCTTGCTCCAAAGTGTGCTGGGGCCGTGGGCTCGGGATGCTGCGGGAGGGGACGTGGTGGGGGGCCACCTCTGCGCGGGACGGTGACTCTGAGCAGCGGCTATAGGCCCGCTCACGTCTGCTCCTTTCTCTTTCAGAGTTCAACCAGACAGTCCAGGGTTGTGGAAATATGACAGACAAAAGCAGTCAGGATCAGCTGCTGTTTCTCTTTCCAGAGTTCAATCAGCAGAACCAGGGGCCTGCCCAGCTCGACGATGCCGGCTCTGAAACCCCCAGCAAGAAGATGCGTCGCAATCGGTTCAAGTGGGGGCCGGCCTCCCAGCAAATCTTGTACCAAGCCTACGACCGGCAAAAGAACCCCAGCAAGGAGGAGCGCGAGGCTCTGGTAGAGGAGTGCAACAGGTAAAGGCTGCCCTGTGACACACACCCCGCAGCCTTCCTTCCAAAAACTGCACATGGTGCCGGGCTCCCACCTTGCGGCCCTGGCCGCCGGCTCCACGGCTTTGCTGGGCTGCCTGGCCTCTTTTTGCCTTGTTTTGCCCATCTGGGCAGCAGCCAGAGCCAAGTGAGCTCCATGCTGGGGCAGGGATGCCACGGGGATGCCACTGGGATGCTGCAGCATTACAGCAATGCCAGAGGGAGCGGGAAATGGGTTTGGCACGGATGTAGGTGGAAAGAGCAAGCGGGCTTGTAGGAAGGGCTTAAACACCCGCAGATTCGCGTGTCCTCCCAAGGTTCCCTGCCTGGCGGTGCTGGTGGAGCCCCCCCCAGCAACACCCTTGTTCCAACATGTCCCCTTGCACGCAGGGCTGAGTGTCTGCAGCGAGGGGTGTCTCCCTCCAAGGCTCACGGGCTCGGCTCCAACCTGGTGACGGAGGTCCGCGTCTACAACTGGTTCGCCAACCGGCGGAAGGAGGAGGCTTTCCGCCAGAAGCTGGCCATGGATGCCTACAGCTCGGGCCAGCCCCCACACAGCATGAACCTGCTGCTGTCCCATGGCTCCCCCCACCACAACCAGCCCAGCGCCTCGCCTCCCAGTAAAATGCCAGGTAAGTCCTCGCTAAGGGTGCCTGGGCGGTGGAGCAGTCGCAGCGGTGGCTCCTGCTGCGGAAAGGAGTGCCAAGCCCTCAGGGCCGTGCATGGGCAGCTGCGGGGGGAAGATGGTCACCCTGGTCCCTGCCACAGCTACAAGGGGGGTGGTGGTGCTGCGCTGAATCTGATGTATCCGTGCTGGGGCCTTGGGATGCAGCCCACTGGTAAGCACTGGTTTTGGGAGGTGGAGTGTCTGTGCGCACAGGCGGTGCTGCGGAGCCCATAGGAAGACGTGGCAGGGTGTCCTGGCCTTGCTGCAGGGCTGGAGCTAGTCCAGACTGGGTGCACACTGCTGCACCATCCCCATGCCAGAGCGGAAGGAGGTGGATGACAAAAGCTGCTCGGGGGTGCAGGACTCACCCCAACCTCCACCTCTCCACACCATGGTCTGGCCCTGTTGCGCATAGCAAGGATCCGGCTAGGGAGAGCAGACCCATGGAAAACTCCTGGGGGATTTAAGCAGGAGATAACACTGCCGGGGAGGGGGCTGTGTGCCCATGGAGGCTAATCAGGGTGGACAGGGGAGGTTTGGGGCCAGAGGCATTGTTGGGAGAACAATCCCCATTGTCCCCCTGCCCGCTCCCTGCAGGCAGGAGTGGACCCTCGGCGGCAGGGGGTCAGCATGGGGGCTGCACTCCAACCGTCCCATGTCCCCCCTTGGCCACGGCACTAGTACAGCCTGGCCGGGGAGGCTAAAACCAGCCACCTCTTGGAAATGACCCTGCCTGGCTCGTTACACACACCCAGCTCGTTACAAAGGCAAATTAAAAGAAAGCCGTGTGGCGGAGAGTCCCTGCGGGAAGGGCAAGGTGCCTGGGGAGGGGAGGCTGGGAGCTGGGAACGGTGCCAGTCCATAGCTGGACACCAGTCCTTGGGCGTTAGCGAGTGATACCTGGGTGATGCACCAGCCCTGGGTGGGTTTGCAGCATCCAGGCCAGCTCCCAGCTGTGGGAGGGACAGGCAGCATCCTACCCGGGTACCGCTCTCCCTGTAGGGCCGGCTGGCGGTGACCAAAATGTG
>NW_010258418.1:3554-9538 GCF_000690775.1 Eurypyga helias
TTTCCCCCCCCTGACCCCCCCTGATTGCTTACAAGGTGCCCTACAAGCACATTGTCAGCAAAATCAGCTGTTTTCAGTGTCAGCCGGTGGGTTTTACAATACCCCACCAGCATGCAGCCCCGCGTTGTCATGGCGTTGTCCCCCCCCATGCATGCTTAATTGACAATTAAGCCGGGGCTTTGAACGAACCCCACTGCCTTTGATGTGCCCTGTCCTGCCAGCGCGCATGCAGGCACCCCACGAGAGCCTTTGTTTTCTTCTATTAGGGGACGGCAATTACTGTAACCGCAGGCATTTATCTCGGGGCTGGAGGGCCATTAAGCCCCAACCTTTATTTTCCTGTCGGAGCCGTGGCCAGCAGGAGCCGGCCAAAGCTATAGGCCTGATGACAGCCCATTCGGAGGGGCTTTTGAGCAGGACAGGAGTGATGGCCAGAGCAGCAGCGAAGGGCCCCTCCCGAGGGGTCAGGAGGGCTCGGCCATGGGAATTTGTTGGTGGCCAACGCTCGTATCCATCGGCCTCAGTGAGGAGATGGGCACAGTGAGGGCCACTGTGGGGTTTTAGGGCTGGTTTGGGGGCGATGGGCAGGGACGGAGCTCAGCCACGATTGCTTTGGGGTCACTTGCACCAATCTGGGTCCAACAGGCTTGCAGCTCCCAAAACATCCCTGGGTCCATCACTGCTTAAACCTCCTCCAAGAGGCACTTGGGGACCCACTGCCTCAGTGGGGGTTGGGGCATTGCTGTTGGGGCCGGCCCCGCTGCCTGACTGACCCCATCCGGGGCTGGCCATGCTGGGATTTGAACTGCCCTTGCACCACATGCGGCGGCATCTGGAGTGCTCAATGCCTTAACAGCTTAATGACGGCGCTGGGACGCT
This sequence comes from Eurypyga helias, assembly GCF_000690775.1. Lineage (NCBI taxonomy): Eukaryota > Metazoa > Chordata > Aves > Eurypygiformes > Eurypygidae > Eurypyga > Eurypyga helias. The sequence continues at coordinate 4,434 of NW_010258418.1, forward strand.
GCCCGCATCCCACCCCAGTCCCGCCGTGACGTCCCCTAGCAGGAAACGATGGGGCTGGTGGCCTGAGGCAGCTGCAAAATCGCTCCGGTGCCCGCAGACAAAGATCCGCCTGCTCCTCAGGACGTCAGTGGGGTCTTGTGAAAGGGTGTAATGAGGGCCAGGCAGGGATAAGAGCTGTAAAAGTCAAACATCCTCCTGGCCTCTTCTTGGGGATCCATCTGTCAGGCCTCAAGCTGTAGTTTTTACTATTTGGAGGTAAATACTTGAAGCCTATCTATCTCGGAGGTTTCTCTCAGACTCTGGACTTTTCCCTTCCTATGGGGTATTATCAGTGATCTTGGTTCCCTGTTTGATTTGAAGGTCACTCAGGTCTTTATCTCGGTGCCATGCCATAGACTCTGGCTTATGCCATTTTTATCTTCAAGAGCCCCGAAGACAATCCGTGCATTGATGAGATTAGGTGACGCACCGCCCCGCTCGCCAGCCTCCCTCCCAGCCTGCATACAAAGGGCCAGCCGGCGCCCTTCAGACCCCTCAATGCCCCATCCCCGTCACAGTGTCGCCTCCAGCTCGACCCAGGGGGTCCTGCACTGAAAGGTGGTCGCAGCATCCATCCATCCACCCACCCGTCCAGCAGTGCCTACGCTGCAGTAACGCAGCAGTCGTATGCACAGATGCATAATATAAAGGTACATGATTGATGTGTATTTGTAGATATATCTGTAGAGTCAGATAACACACATAAAAATAACTCAGTACCACCACTGAGGTCCTTCCTAAACCCAAAGGGCAATTTAACTTTTTCTTAAAGAAGAGCCCGTCCATAAACCCTTGCTCCAGGGGTGCTTCAGTGTATATCTGGACCCTACACGTTGTTGCTTGGGGTATGTGCTGGTTCTGACGGCGGACCCCGTGCCAGCGGTCATAAGATTTTACTGTTGGGCGCATTGTGGGGCTCGGTGGGTACAGTGTGCTGCTAGGAGCTTTTCCTGGTTTTATGGGGGGTAATTAGAACTTTATGACAGCAGCAAAATGGGAGGGTCCAGTCCCCATAAACAGGTTTATAATGGACATAAACTATGCACCTCTGTAACTTAGCAAGATTAACACTTTAGAGACAATTTGAGTGGCAGCCCAAAAACCAGAGCTGCCCTCGGCGCTGTCTGGACCCGCATTTGGGAGGGTCAAACGGTCCCATCACCAACCCTCCTGCTTCCATGATGTCAGTAGGTGCAGCATGGCTGAGTCCAGCATGATCCCAAAAACTGCACCGGTGCTTTGCCTTCAGCACCCCACTGCCAGGCTCCCGGTCGACACTGGCGGCTGCATCCCCATGGGTCGGGCAGAGCCGGGGCTGAATCCCTGCCATCGCCCCAGTCGCTGGCGATTGGGTGTGTAGTGCGTTTTGGGGTTGGGCATCGCCAGCGATTTGCAGGCTGTTTGCGAAGCTCCAGGCCAAAGTGCCGGGTGCCACTGCTGGAGGAGGTCGGGATGTGCCGTGTGATGGTGGTGGCAGGGGCTCCCGCTCCATGTGAAAACCATTTAGAAGTACAGTGAAGGTTTTTTTAAACAGGTCAATTTAATCATATCAATATGATTTAAAGCAGAGGAGAACCAAGCTGCTTCATTGCTTTTTCTTGCCAAAGATACAGGACTGAAATGAAGAGATTTCAAGGAAGAAACTGTGAGGGATTTTTTTTCGGTCTCTTTTCAACACTCACCCACAGCAGCAAAAAACAGCTCACGCCTAGAAAATGGCATAAGCCTGCAAGAAAAACAAGAAAAGTTATCCATCGCTGCCCTAAACCCCCTGATTGCTCTCCCCGTCCCCAAAACCGTGTCGGGGGAACGAGTCTGGCAGTAAGCTGTAGGTGCATGGGACCCCCTGCCAGCTGGGCTGTGTGCTGGGGGCCATGTAGTCTAGGGGCTGTCACACTGCTCGTCCCCGTCGGCTGAAACACAGGGTTAAGGCTACGGGAGCCGGACCCCGCAGCTTGTCTGGAAACATGGGAAAGCAGTAAAACCTTTCATGGGCAGTGCAGCTTGGGGGCCGCACAATAGCTTGGTCCCATAAACAGACTTTTATATCACGGCTGTAGCTTCAGTAAAGAGAAAAAAATCCTTAAAGAGGGCAGGTGATCCATGCCTGGTGATCCCCATCCAGGCTCCTCTCATGGGCAGCTGCGGGAAGAGGCCGAGGAGGAATAAATCTCGCATGGGGCCTGCTTCCAGCTGTGGAGACACAGGAGAGCAGCAGGAGAACAGTTGTGCTGGGTTTCGATGGCCGTCTGAGCCCCTGCTCATAAACCCTGGACCCCAAAGCCCCCAGCTCGCTCCGGGAGGAAATCCTCATGTAATGGTGCAAAAAGCCGGAGCCATCCCTGTGCATTCAGGCTGTCAGGGTCCCATGGGTGGGTCCCAGTGGTTGTGCTGCCAGGGACAGGCTGGCTCCGGGGGGCTTGGCAATCCCTGTGTTGTCAGAGCATTCCAAGGAGGGTTTGCCGGGAAGCCAGCGGCCAGGGAAGCCTGGGCATGGGTTACCTGCCCTGCAGCAGCACGCTGCATCCCAGCACCGTGCAGAATGGGCTGCTGCTGCTGTAAGAGGTGGAGGCCACAAGCAGGAAAACGGGGGCCAGCAAGATGGCTGGGGAGCAGCAGGGTGCACTTGGAAGCAGCCTGGGGGTGGCTATCGCCCTGGCAGATGCTTTAGGCTGGGCTGGTGCTCGCCCTGTTTGCTGGGAATGGGGAGCCAGGAGGAAAGGTGCCCACTGGCATCGGGGAGTTCTGTTCGTTAGAGCAGTGACAATAACAGCAGCAGTAATGCCTTAGGCTAGTTGCAGTATTAATTATCTAATCTGCCCAAATCCAACCCAGCTCTATGGCGTATAAACAACGATAACACCAATCCCAACCTAGGAATGGGAAAAATCTAAGCTGGGATAGTTGGTGGCTTCCTGAAGGTCTGCAAGGTAGCTGTGGAAGAAGAGCTTTTACCCTGCCCAGTAAGAGGTTTCTGGGTAGGCCCAGGTGTCCATGGGCTTTGGGGACACAAGAGTCCCCCACCAGCACAGGAGCGGGGTCCTCCAGGGGGCCGGACGGTGGCATCAATGCTGACATCCCCAGAGCTCCTCGGGAGAGTTAATCTTCGAGACTTGGAGTCCTCAGTGGTTTTATCTAGAGACCCAAAATCCTGGCCACCAGACTATCTGAAAATCTCGGCATTGGTTATTGTTTCTCAAACAATAAGTCTTGTCCTTGGGATTGCAGGGAAAGGTTTGAAAATCAGCTTTTAACACCCTGTGTGTTTTTAAAGATAACTTCATAACTCTGGGCATCTCGGCTCCTGAGTTAGGAGCATCCTCAGTTGGGTATTGCGGGATCTGGGGATTCAAGTGGATTTCCTTTTGTCTTCCTGAAAGCTTCACTGAACCCAAAAAGGGTTGAAGATTGAGCAGAAACTTGGATTTTCCTTCCAATAGGAGCCGCCTGTGCTCCTCGTCTATCTTTAAGATCACGCTCAGAAGAAAGGGCTTTATTTTATCTGCCCTCCCTTTGTTTAACCAGCGCTGCAGGATCTCCGACCGGCAGCGGCTGAAGCACACTCTGCACGAGGCCGGGTCTGCGGGGAAGAATGTGTGTGACAGTGCCCCGGTTGAGTAATGTTTACCCTGTTCATGGCAGGGACGTCCACTCGGACCGGCAAATATCCACCTGCCAGAGAACATTCTTTTATTATCAGGGATAAAAAGGGTTTGCTGGGAAATGATCAGGAACCAGACATCATGGGGAGATTCCTATCTGTGGGACGTGTTTGACCAGCTGATGGGGATGCCAGCATCCTCCATGGGCTGAACTTCTCCGGCTGGTGGTCAGTTTGTGGAGCCGACCCCAGTGCCCCTGTGCCATGGCTGGGGGTCGTGGATGGATGATGCTCTTGGTGGTCTTGCTTGGGAGCGTGGGCTTTGCAGCTGTAGTTGTCTTTCCCAGGAGAGCTGTGGACTGTCCGTCTGTCCACCGCTTCAACCCCAGAGCAGTTCAGTGAACTCGGCCGGGAGGATGGTGCCAGACTCCTCGTAATAAATCACTTTTCACCGTAGTCGTCAAGGCAGCATCATAAAAGACGCTTTTGTTTCCCGTGGGCTTTCCTCGGTTAATTATTTGTGATCTATAGATGCCTTTCCATGACACATGGACGATCATATGGTTATCAGTGCAGGGCGTTTTAGCCAAATTAAATGTATTTATATAGAAGACCTGTGCTTGAGCCAGATTTCCCTCCTCGGCAGTGGTGGGCCGTGGGCCGATTTGGAGGTTTGCATGTGTTCGGTGCCTCCATCTTCCTGCAGTGATCTGTTAATCTTACACTCAAGAGGGAAATCAGATGCAGAAAGGCGTGAGAAAAAAGTGAGAGCCATTGCCGTTCAGAGCTGGGTGGCACTGGGATGGCTGAGGACCGCGAGGAGCTGGGTGGGCCTCGCAGAGGGAAGAGCTGGAGGATGCAGAGTTGCTCCCTGTGGCTCAGGGCCCGCAGGCTAGTGTCCAAGAGCCATGGGGACATCGCAGGCATTTGCACAATGCGTGCGAACTGTGCAAATTATAGCATAAGGGGTGCAGATGGGGGCAGATGGCTGTCCAGGCTGTTGGCCCAGGTTGGGCTCCCATGGCAGCAGCTTTTCCTGCCCCACAGCACCGGGGCCCACGGGCAGCGTGGGGCTGCAGCCCCGGCTGGATATTCAGCATCCCTCACCATAAACTTGTAATTTCAGAAGTTGGGGTTGGGGAGAAGGTGGGACGCGGCACTGGAGGAAGGGGCACGTTGTCCAGTGGTGTCATTTGTGTCGTTCAGAGGTGTCATTTTGGAGCCTACACATCAGTTTGCATCCTTGTGCTGCACATGCTGAGGGACCTGGGGAGGGGTGGGGGGGGTTCCCCTTCGCAGGGCCACTTCCGGAGGGGGTTGGCGTGGCCGGGGCACCCCGGCGGGGGTGTCTGACAACGCCTGGTGGTGTTTTGCAGGGGTCCGCTACAGCCAGGCAGCGAGCGGCGAGGCGGCATCCTCGGGGGCCATCAGCCACCACGGCGGCGGAGCGATGGTCACCACCAGC
>NW_010258419.1:0-6888 GCF_000690775.1 Eurypyga helias
TGGCGGGTTTGCTGTGAGGTTGGCGGCTCCTCAGCTGTTTGCGGTGCCGCTGCCGGCGTTTGCCCGAGGGTTCCACATGTGTCTGCAACCACGAGACGTTCCTCGATGATTAATTCATTAAAGGGAGTGGATTACAGAATGGTTTGGGTTGGAAGGGGCCTTAAAGATCCTCCAGGTCCCCCTGCCATGGGCAGGGACACCTTCCACTAGACCAGGTTGCTCCAAGCCTCATCCAGCCTGGCCTTGGACACTTCCAGGGATGCAGCATCCACAGCTTCTCTGGGCAACCTCTTCCAGTGCCTCACCACCCTCTCTGTGAAGAACTTCTTCCTGATATCTAATCTAAACCTCCCCACTTTCAACTTAAACCCGTTACCTCTTGTCCTGTCACTACAGGCCCTTGTAAAAAGTCCCCCCCAGCCTCCTTGTAGGCCCTTCAGGTACTGGAAGTTTGACACTTCATACTGGCCAAAAATCAGCCTTACCAGCATTTCCAAATCTTGAAATCAGTCTTGGGTATCTTGTAGATTAAAGGACAAAAATCCTGAAGACGCTGGGAAGAATGAGCCTTGTGTGAGAGTCAGGGTGCTTTTCCAGTAGAGGATATGGGAACTTTACGAAGTTCCATGAGGCCAAGTACAAGGTCCTGCAGCTGGGTCAGGGCACTCCCCAGTATCAATACAGGCTGGGGAATATGTGGATTGAGAGCAGCCCTGCCAAGAAGAACTTGGGATACTGATGGATTGTTGGATACTTTGCACATTTTCTTAGAGTAGCAGCTCTCTGAGAATGACATCTCATCTCTCAGTATTTGACACAAAACTTTGAAATCAGGCAGTATTTAAATGAAAAATAAACATTTTATTCCACTAAACTACAAACTTAGGGAACTGGTTCTCTTTGTTGAAGAAAACAAAGCATTGGCACACCTCATTACAGCAGCTGAGAGATTCTCAGAGTATCCTCTGCTTTTCACTTGGCCAGGAGTTGACAGGATATTTCTGCAACTTGTCAGCTCTGGGCCCAAAACATCCTTCCAGCATTGTTTTCCAAATGGTAATCTCTCCCATGGTGCCCAATCTCTCCATATTTAACATTCTTACCATTTAAGAATCCGCTACATATGACTACACCCTTAGGGATTTTCTGTAATCCAAAATCTTGATCACCAATTGAACTATGCTATTAAATTACGAGACTTCTATTCACGAGGCAGTCTGATGCAGTATTTCCTATTGACAGTGGGAAATTCTTCATGCAAGCAGCCAAAAGAACATTGCCATCTCATTTATCAACAGGCAGCTCATAAGTGGTGCAAATGTATCCCCACAAAATACCTGGGAAAAATAAGTCACACTTTCTAAATTCATATGTTTAGGCATCTTAAAGTGGCCATTGCCAAGTCAGTCGTTTTCTGTCTGCATTTCTGCATTAACATATAATTTACCAACTGTTCAGATTTACCTGGTATTTTGAATGTGATGCAACTTTCTTATCCCCACCAAATAACACTTCATCAAATCCCCCCAGAATAGCTTTGCATTGTGCAAGAAATACTTCTGCTTCATCAAAAACTTCATTTTCACTGTTTATAAATGCTGCTTTTATATTGTTCCACTGGAAATTTAGAGAATGCTACCACAGAAGTGTGCTGGTTTGAGTCGGGACAAAGTTAACTTTCTTCACAGTAGCTGGTATGACAATATGTTTTGATTTGTGCTGAGAAGAGTTTTGGTAACACTGGTGTTTTCAGTTGTTGCTAAGGACTGTTTGTTCCAATTCAAGGATTTTTCTTCAGTTTCTGATACTGCACCTGTGTTCCCAACTTCTTCACTACAATCAGTGGGGAGGACACTGTCCAGAGAGCTTACCCAAACTGGTCAGGGGTATTTCATCCCATAAAATGTCATGCTCCGTATGTAAGTTGGGGGTGGGCCTGGGGGCCATCTTGGGGACCCCACCTGGAGTGCTGCGTCCAGCTGTGGAGCCCTCAACATCAGAAGGATATCAACCAGTTGGAGCGAGCCCAGAGGAGGCCACGAAGATGCTCAGAGGGCTGGAGCACCTCTGCTGTGATGAAAGGCTGAGAGAGTTGGGCTTGTTCAGCCTGGAGAAGAGAAGGCTCTGGGGAGACCTTATTGCACCTTCCAGTACCTGAAGGGGCTACAAGGAAGCTGGGGGGGACTTTTTACAAGGGCCTGTAGTGACAGGACAAGGGGCAATGGGTTTAAATTGAAAGCGGGGAGGTTTAGATAAGATATAAGGAAGAAGTTCTTCCTGGAGAAGGTGGTGAGGCACTGGGACAGGTTGCCCAGAGAAGCTGTGGATGCCCCATCCTTGGATGTCTTCAAGGCCAGGCGGGATGAGGCTTGGAGCATCCTGGTCTAGTGGAAGGTGTCCCTGCCCATGGCAGGGGGGTTGGAACTAGATGGGCTTTAAGGTCCCTTCCAACCCAAACCATTCTATGATTCTATAATTGCTGTATTTCCACTCAGTACAGGACAGTAGAAGTAAAATCAGTAAATTAGGGAGTCAGATTTGTACATTACTTCAATTAAGTTCTGATTCAGGTTCTCACAAATTAATTTGTTCCCATGTAGTTCTTAAATTCACCCTGCATGTTCAGTGGGTAGGGGTCTGTCTTTAGAGATGAGTAACTTAAGTACTGGAGGTATGGTTTTTCCATTATAATGAGCTAAATACATCCAAACAACACTAGTTTTAGGAATTTTGCTGATCTGCCCATTAGTTTTGAGAAACTGTGCTAACTAATTAAGGATAAACTGCATATCTCGTCCCACTAGTCAAAGATACACAAGATATACATTTATTTTTCAACGATTGGAACCTCCCACTCCTCTATTCGAGGTTTCCAGATGGCTCCTTGTCTTACTACATCCTGTGTTAGGATAAACAAGGTTCACAATTGCCTTCATCAGCACTGCACTGAGAGTACAAATTGCAGTGGGGATGTGAGAGACAGAGGCCAGGGGAAACAATCTAATCTTTCCTTTTTTTCCTGGGAAGTATGTGCATGTGCATAAACCACCCAGATGCACATATTTACACAATTAAGTAAAAAAATGAAATCACTGCGAGGAAGCTCACAGGTGTCAGTAACAAGAAACAAATTTTAACTACAGGACAAGAAAAGCATCTCTGGTCACTCCTTTCTTACACCTAATTTAGTTAGAGAGCCAAAAATAGCTGCACCAAGCACTTTCTTACCCAGATTGGCAAAGTACAGCATAAAGGGCTCCTCTAGCACAGACTAGTGAGTCAAGTGAGAGCAGAAAAGGAGATGTAATGCTCTGCAGTTTGTAATTACTACAGACAGTCCCTATACTGAACAGGGCATATTAGTTTTTAGGCAAACTGTTGCTTTGAATTTACCAGAGGAGAGATTTCTTTTACCTGTGTTCCCAGTCTGGTTTAACACATCATTCTTAATAACAAATTCAGTTCTGATTCAAGAGAAATAATTCTAGTATGAACTACTCTGTGGGTTGGTTTGTTTTAATTAGGAACAGCTTTGATTCCTTTACTGGTATGACATTAATTTTGCAATTTCAAAATATACTAAAAAAAGGTTAATTATTATATATCACTACTATTGCAATCTCATGGTATTCTCGGAGTGTGTGCACACCCACCTTATGCCCTACAGCTACATCATGACTCTGTCCCCTGCAAACTAAAGCTGTGTTAGCATGGAGACACACTTTAATGTTTGCTGTGCTCCTGCTCCTGTTCTCTGTCAGTTGAAATCCATCACCTGCCCAGCATGGTACTGAAAAAAATGACTTGTCCCACATGTGGACTTGCAGGGAGCACTGCATGGGAAAAGAGGAAAGGTCGGATAATGAGATAGGACCTACAGGGGAAGAGTGAGTGAGTCCTGGTTTGCCCAAAGCATCTTAAACTACATTGTCCACAGCTGAGTAAAATGATTACAGGCAGGTCCCTAGATCCTATGGAATCGATATGGATCCTAAATCTGAATCAAAATAGCTCAATACCCTGAGAAACTTTGGTGGTTTGATGGGGGTTTATGCATATGTTGAAATCATGAAAGACCCCAGTAGTAATTATAAATACCAAGAAGAAAATCGCTGTCATAGTAATTTCAATTGTTTCCACCAGATGTCGCTAGAAGATAAGGACCAAGGAAGAAGATGCCCTTACTAGATACCCACACAGCATGCTAGGACAGTATGATTCACTTCAGAGTGGCCTCACAGGAGTTGTAACGTCAAGAGAATTATGAAGAGAAGCATCTTATCTGTAGCAGCTAACTGTAAAAGATGTCTCCAAGAACAGTGGCTGATGCCAATAAACACATCCATGTACTATCCTTGCACTAAGGTGCTTACAACTGCTTAAGGTGCAATCTTTTACGAATAAATCAGTATAATTTGTAGGAAAACCTTGTCCTTATGTACTGGGAAAATTCTATGTAAGCTAGTAATACTCAGTTAACAAACTCTCTGTATTTTCCATTTAATATGATTCTTTATGTATACATCCTTTCTGCCCTAAATTCTACGTGAACTATTATTGTGTACTATGGAAAAGCCCCTGTTTGTCCCGCTCATGCTAAATAGTGATCAAACTAGTGGCCTTAGCAGGCTTCTTACCATACAAATGATCAGGCTTATTGTTTGTATAGCATATTGGAAGCTTTTTAGTTGAACCATTAATGAAATGCAAACTATTCATCATCATTTCTGGAAGTGCTGACTCACTCTTAGTGGGAATTCAGTAACTCTTACCCAGACAGGCATGGACAAACTTCTGGAGCCAAGGTAGCAAAACCCCTGGTGCCTTCAGCAGGCCTAGGCTGCATGTTCTCAGGAAGAAGTTCTTCACAGAGAGGGTGGTGAAGCACTGGAGCAGGTTGCCCAGGGAAGCTGTGGATGCCCCAGCCCTGGATGTCTTCAAGGCCAGGCTGGATGAGGCTTTGAGCAACCTGGTCTAGTGGAAGGTGTCCCTGCCCATGGCAGGGGGGTTGGAACTGGATGATCTTTAAAGGTCCATTCCAACCCAAACCATTCCATGATTCTATGATTCTATGTTACAAGCTGCCTACACAGTAGACCACACAGGGTAAAATAATCTATGAGGAATGTGTTTAACACTAGTTGTTTAGTTTAAATAAGGCAGTTTTAAATAGAATGAATCACTTTGAGTCCATCATTTAGCATTAGGACACAGGGGTTACAGCATAACGTTGAGTAATTTGGTATACTGTTTGTCCATCATTAATTTAGCAGCTAGGTTTGCTAAAGCCTTAGGCCTCAAGCTATGGATTTCCACTTAGATATGTCTTCAGATGGGACAGAGTTGATGTTCTTAGTAGCTGGTACAGTGCTGGGCTTTGGATTTAATGTGAGAATAAGGTTGATAACACACTGATGTTTCAGTTGTTGCTATGTAGTGCTTATCCCAAATTTAGTCTGACAGAGTGAGCAGGCACACAAGAAGCACAAACCAAAAGATAAGGAGGCTACAACCATCAAGATAAGAACAGTTAACAGCCTGCCTGGAGACAGAAAAATATCCAGTAAGTAAGGCTGAAGAATACTTACTGGGGGTGACATTGACTAGACTTATGAAAGTCTTGGCATTGTTCGCACATTAAGGAAGGCATGGTATTGAAGGGGCTGTCAGGGGGGAGTGCAGTTGCAGCTGGTATGCCAGGAATCCACTCCACGGTGGTTCCCTGAACAATATTGCCTGCCCAGCAGCACGGAGGGTGGAGCAGAGTGAAGATTCCATGGCCAGGTTCTGTGAATCACCGCAGAGATGGGAACTTAGTGGTACAAGGAACTGGTAAGCCGCACATTTACCATCCTGGGCCAACAGTCAGTTTTTGACAAAATGTCCTTTAGGTGAACTCTGCTCATTATAATGTCATTATAATACCAAAACACACCTCCATCCCAAAAGCTGCCCGCCTCCGAGGTGTGATCACCCCTCACTAAGCATGCACTCTGCATTTTCTTAATTTAACCTTTTAAAACGAAGCGAGAGAATTTTACACCAATCAAAGGTAAAGGGATGCATGACTAGAGCCACGCAAGCTCCACCTTGAAGATGGAAAATAATATTAAAATGGCTCAAGAAAAGGAGGATGTGAGGGAAGATGTCATCGTGAACAAGTCAGGGAAGGTACCATCGCATATCACCTCTGACTCCTGGGACCAGTCGACGGGCTGAGTCTCTCTCTTCCTGCCATGGGACACCTTGGGTGAGATTTAAACTCTTAGTGATACTAAGTATTTTCCTAAGAAACTTAGAAATCTCTATATAGAGTCATTTTATGCTGCTATATTACTCAAGTAACTTTTATGTTGTTGTGTGTTACTAGATTTTTAGTTTTACGTCATTGTATGTTACTAGATTCTGCACGCTGCACTACACATAGTCTCAATACTTGCAGGTGCTTTTGCAGACTGTGTACAATCACCGGCAATCCGTAAGAACCTGTATTTCTGTCGCTTTAATAAACTGCACTTTTACGTAGCCAGCCGCAGGGGTCTCTTATCAGGCACCGCCAACTCTTTACTGGCTGCGTGACACCATGGAGCACAACTAGACGGGAGTGCAGCGAATGAGTGAATACAGAATCGTGATAGTGCAGTCATATTGAACGCAGCCGGACTAATAGTCCCAGATTGGATGTCAGTCAGAACCCAAGCCCAGCCGCCCCAGCCCCTCTGATACCTAAGGACAAGCTGGAGCGCATGGGGGTTTATTTTCTGCCAAATTACCCTTTAACGTGACAAAGGTATTAGAAGATCCCCATACCAAAAGATCACCATTGAACCAAGAAGGCGCATGAAAGGCCGTGAGGGGCAGCTGGTGTATCATAGAATCATAGCATCA
>NW_010258420.1:0-751 GCF_000690775.1 Eurypyga helias
AGCACCTCCTGCCTTTCCTTCTCCACTCACCTGTGTGTCCGCAGAGCTGCTTCTCTCACTCTCCGTTGCAATTTCTCTTCCCCATTTTTGTTTGTATGGTTTTTTTTTTTTGTTTTCCCCTTCTTCTGTATGTTACCCCAGAGGCTCTATCAGACATGGGGGAAACTTCTGGCAGCTTATCACAGAAGCCACACCCGTAGCCCACCCACTACTGAAACCTTGACACACAATTCCAACCCTCATATGAGATGCTGTAAAGCTGTTTGTGTTCGTGATTTTGCCTACTGTCAGTGAAGCAGGTCAGGAAGCCTCTGCTTCCCAGTCAGTGGCTGTAGTGTCAGGCTGAAGCCGCTCATACACTTCCCAACTTCTGCTGCAAACTAGTTTATTCCAAAATTCTATCAGACATGGGAACATAACTAAAGCACAAGGCTCATCACCACAAAGAATAATTTGCTTTCCGATAGAAACAAAAGGGTAATTGTCTCTGCTGGGAATCCAGTATGATGAATGCCTGATAATAGATTATCATTTAACAATCCCCGTGTGTGTTTTTAGGCAGAAGAATGGTACATAGATTGCTTTCTAAGCAGTGTTCTTTTATTGCTTCCCTGATGTTACAAAAAACTCTCCTACAAAATTTATGCTAAATATCACTTTTTCAGTTCTTATTGCACCCTAGAGATGCTGAAGTTTAATCATTAATACTTGAGGGAATTTTTGGAATTAAACTGAATCTTGTTTTTAGGGA
>NW_010258420.1:770-17620 GCF_000690775.1 Eurypyga helias
CTGAAGACATGTATGATATAATTAGCAATAAAACTATGATGCTTATGCCCTATTGGCTTAATTCATTATATTATCCAGTAACATTATTTACAAAAATAAATATTAATAACAGATGAATAGGCAGTGAAGGGCTTTAATGTGATATAAGAGAATGGAAAACTTCCTGGAAGCAGAGTCACTGCCCAACAGAAAACATTTGTTATTACAAAGGGATTTATTAGAATAGCCAAAACTCATAAATGGAAAACAGGAGAACCAGGCCTGAATTTATGACCAATAACATCTCTTATTCCCCCTGTTATGTTAAAAACCTTGTCCAATCTTTTTCATGTATATTATTTTCTTCCTATAAAATTATTATATCCTTTTCATTGCTAGATTTTTGTTGTTGTTGTTCAACTTTAGCTGACTTGCAGCATATGAGATTTTAAATCAAATCAGAAGTGGTTTCATCTTTTGGTTGACCAGTTCCAACTTTCCTAAGTTACCTGTTTATCAGGTTCATTTAATTACCTGCACCTAGTTTATGTTAAAGGCAACTGGGATTACAACAGCCAAAATAATTTGTTTTTGCCTGTTTGCTCAGCATTACTATCTGCTAGAGTGTTTAGCTGGATCCCGGTGACTTCAGAAAATCTTCTTTGAGACTGACTTCTCATTTTTTCCATGTTTATCTAGAAACACCATTTAAGTCGTCAAATCAGAGCTCTGAGAGCAAGTACCAACTATCACAAAGTTGTAATTAGACGTCACAGTCTATGATGTATACAAATCCTTTCAGATAGTAGGTGACACTCTGCACTTAGAGAACTGCTTCCCCTATCTATCTTAAAATTAAGTGTTTGCAGAGTATTTCAAAATAAGCTGTCAGAGGGCAGTGGGAAAGACCTGCAATATTATTGCACAAAATTGATTCAGTTAGTGAGAAGCCATGGTATTTACATTTTTTCCAGCCCAACTTTTTATTGATGGAGTCAGTGGGGAAAAAAAGCAGTGCAGTTCTCTCTGTAAATCTTCATTTAATTCTCCCCCAGCCCAAGATAAAAACATCTATGTCAAACACTTGTCTGACCTTTCTTTAGTATCTTGTAGCCATGGAAGATGACAACCTGTGGTGAACTTTCTTGCACCTTACTCTCTCGGTTAATTGGAGAATTTTTCTTGGTATCTACTCTTACTGTAATTTACAATATTTTTTTTTTTTTTAACTGCTGCTTCTATAGATTTTTCTCCGGATTAAATATACCATCTTCTTTCAAGAATTCACTGCAGAAGATTTTTTTAAACTTTGATGATACAGCACCAGATAGCACAGACCTACTGCATGCATTTCACAGAAAATACTTTGATTTATTTATTAATGTGTGACTTCTGTCTTTTTTTATAACAATATGAGTGATTTACCTCAATTTCAGCATGTGATTTACTGTAACTGTGTGTTCTGCTCATTTGTGCATTCTTCCTGAAGCTGTGTTTGTAGAGCCAAGTATTTCTCTGTAAGGATTTCTCTCTGCATTTATTCTACTGAACTGCAGCATTTTTCAGACAGTGTCTCTGATTTTTCAAGATCATCTGGAACTCTAAATTTGTCTCAAAAATGCATGCAGCCATTCATCCAAGTCACTAGCAGAAGAATTGAACACCCATAGGTGCAGGACAGATACCTGTAGAAACCCACTGCGTTTAGCTGCCTGTCTGACAGTGGAACATGAACGATTGTTTCTTTGGATATATGTTTCCAGTCATTTGTGCAAGTGCTTCATCCAGTTGTCATTTCCCCAGCTTCCTCATGAAAGTGCCTTTGAAGTAGTGCTAGACAAGACAGATAATATCTGCTAATTACCCCCTTGCAAAAAAAATCTGTTACCTAGTCAAAGCAGAGGAATAATTTTTTTTTTTTTTTTTTTTTTTAACAGCATGCTTGGAGAACTCCATCTTGACGGTTACTTGTCTCCTTGTTATGTTCTATTTGCTCAGAATATATTTGTGGGGTTTTTTTTTTGTTTCAGCACATTGGTTTTGGAACTGAAACTGATGGACTCGCCTAGAGATCACTAGTTCCTTGCTTTTATTAGACTCATTTGGATTACTCTGTTAGGCCTTCAAAGTATTTGCAACTCATCCAGTTTTCTATAACCCATTCTTCCCTTACTGAAGCAGTGTAAACACTTCTTTTCTCTTCTGCACCTGTAGCAATTGGATGACTACAGTTGACTTTTTAAGTGAAAAGAAGAGAGAACAAGGAAGCACATGGTCAAACCAAGATAATAGCTCTCTGTCCTGCCTCGGGAACAGTCGCTTCCCTGAGTCAGTTTTAACCCCTACGTCTCTTGTTCCTTTTGCACCTTGGACTTTCTGACTGTGTCCCTTTATGTCTCTGCAACCATTTTATATTAATCTTTAGCAGTATCAGGCAGAATCTGCTTTATGTGCTCTCCCTTCTTTTCAGGGTGACTGAAACCTGATCCACCCACAGTGATCTTTCAGTCCGTGTGTGACAACTGACGCAGCCCTGTACCGCATAAATGAAAATTGTGTGTTTTGTAACAAGACTGTGGTTTGGCAACAGAGAAAGAGGCTCCCTGACCTGGCCGCCATGCTTTTCGTGCCACCTCTTCTAGAATGGGAGAGGAAAGAGGAGTTTGTTCTCCTCAGAGCAGCTGAGCGTATCCAAGTGCGGAGAAGCCCTTGGACAGCAGCACAGGGCGAGCAGCCAAGGACAGAGAGTAGGATGGGAGCATGAAGCGTTGAGATAGACAGGACTTGTGCTCCTGAATGGAGCAAGGGGCCTTTCTGAAGCAAGACATAGTTCCAAAGTTAAGACTCAGAAGCAAATGAAAGCAGGAGATCCAGAAGGAACTGTGTGGAGCTTGTGGAAACCCAGGAAAGTAGTGGTAGTTGCTGCAAAGAACACCAAGGCTGAAGAAAAGGATGTGTCCTTGCAAGGGCAAAACTGTCAGGGTACTGGGTGGTTTCAAACTTTTAGTTTCAGCCTCATTTGCCCAGGAGATTTGAGGTTTTCCTTTGTAAATAACTACCTTGTGGAGGTTTCATATTTTGTGTCATACTAAAACCGACTTAAGTCACTGGTTATATTTTTATCTGTCCTTGTGTAAGGAAAAGGGCTAGACAATTCTACCTCAAGGTTTTGACATATTTAGGATTTTCTCATACCGTATGTGGGAAACAAGATTAAAAAAAAAAAAAGGCATAAGGACTCATTATCTGAATTTTTGCAGACTCCTAGAGCTCATTAAAGCCACAAGACAGTAAGTTCTAAACAAGCAGCAAAGAGGGAACGAAAGAAAAGAATCATCAAAGACTTGAGAAGTGTTTTGGTGCTCTGCAGCAAAAGGAAACTAAAAAACCTCCAGGTACAACTTAGGAGTCAGCCACAAAACAACATTGGAGTCAAAGTGCTACTGAGTCAGTCCCTTAGTTCCCACAGATGAACTACAGTCATGAGTGTCTCTAAACCAAAGAACTGCCCAGCAAATAGTCTATGGAGCAATGGAACAAAGAACTGTAGGGAGAAGAATTGGCTATCAAGAAAGTTCCTCCATTTATTGTCTGTGACACTGCATTAAGTATTGTTTCTCTGGAACAAAGAAGGGAAGGGTAAATTAGGCATCACTGTGAAATACTTTGGCTTGTCTCCATTAATGACAACATACATTAGAATAAATAATTTATGAAATTGTCCAAGTATAAAGGTCATCTTGAAAGAAAACAACAAAATTTTTCTGGAGTTTCCCCTACTCTCTCCACCAGACAGAAAAAAAAGCAGAAAGCACTGGACATGAGTCAGTAGTTTCATGATTGGTGAGAAGTTTCCTGTTAGGCAGAACACACACCCATATTTCTATGGGATGGGTTGGAATGCTATGCAAACAGCTTTGATGTCATTTCATAGGTTCTGAGGAGCACTGTTTGGAGGTAGGTTGGTGGGCGAGTTCTTGACAGTTGATACACCTGTGCCAGGCATAGACTCAGCAAAAGCTACATATTACAGTAATCTGTCCTGTTGCCTGAAAAAATTATTCAAATAACTATTGATTATTTGGTTTAAAAAAAAAAATCATCCAAAGTATCATAGTTACTTTTCCAACTATAAATTTAAGATTAATCAGAGCTCTTCCAAGTGACTCTCCCACGTGCTGGTCTCCATTGTATCTGTTCCCTCTGGGAAATGTAACTTCCTGCAAACTCGTAAATTTAATCTTCAACATCTTTTTGTTTTCACTGGTGGTTTTGGGTCATTTGGTGGCCAAGAAAATCTGTTCCTTTTGAGAGTCTCCCTTCCCCAGCCAATTCCATCCAGACATCAAAGCATCAGAGTTCTACAGCATTCCCCATGAGCTTTAGTGCTGTAAGGACTTTGCTGCTACACCTCCTGTTTCAGTCCCAACCATTTTCTTTTCTGGTCCTTTCCTTTTTCTCCAAATATCATTTTTCATACTGTACAGGATTTAGGCTTCTTATGCTGGACTTCTGGGTTTATTATGATTGAATTTCAGAAAGCAGGTGGAGCCCACGTAACAGAAGTTATTATTCTGCCAAGTCTTCCTGTGTGACAGGCGGGCTTTGACTGATTCTTGCTGCTCAGCTCTGAGAGATACCATCACATCCTTCACACTGTTATGAACTCCTTGTGAGGATTAAAGACTAATTCTTGACCTGGGGCTTGTGCTGTAAGAAAAAAGTCATCATGGATTGATTGCCTTTGATATAGTAAACAAGAAGCATCTCAACAAGTAATGCATACCTTTAGTTCTTCAAAAAGGGTAATTTCCCAAAGCTAAGAGAATTTGCAGATTAAGTTGTGTTCAAGGAAAATTAAACGACAAGTTGTGGAGTCTTTAGAGGTAGTGTGGTAGTAGACAAATCCAGAGTTCATGTGATCTCAGTGATGAAACGGGATAGATGAGAGCAGGTTTGGGATTACAGTAATTATATTTGTCCCTCTAATTCCTGAAAATCTGTCAGTACACTTTCATGGAAAATGTATCTTTATTATGCATAAAAAAGTGTATATTACACCTGTATATATCCTTATTGTGGTGCTGAGATACTCTTTCTACCTTTATCTTGTACTTTTTTGAGAGTTGTTAAAGCATCTCTTTTAGGGATGCAGGCATAAAATCAATGCAAGTACTGAAAAAATTCATAATGGGAAGGGTAATAAAAAGCTCAGTCTGTCCAGTTTTCAAAAGAAGATTAAGAGATTGCTGCGTGCAAATATATTTAGAGAGGAAAACCACTACTGAAGTGTTCTTCATTTTAATGAAGAAGACATAACAAAAGCCAATTTGAAAGCTCAAGTCAGAAATCCAAATGAGAAACAAGATACATTTTCAGCAATTTCAGTAAAACTTCCAAGAAATATCTTGAAATCAACATTGCATGTCTTTCTGAAAAATTTGTTTTACTGTACTTTGGCATGGCATGGTGAAATAAAAACTACTGCATCAAAGTAGGAGAACAAAATAAAATGTAACTACATATGACTTTCAAGTTAGATTATGAATAGTTTTCTTGTAGCCTATAATTCAGTAAACTAGAAAGGAGTTATTTGCTGAAAGATATATAGTTGAGTATCTTTTCTATAATTAGTATGTTCTTACAGAAATGTATGAAAATAGATGAAAATAGAAAGAAGGACCCATTGGAGAATCTCTACCCAAAGGTCAATCAACTTTGGAAGCAGCTGGGACTTCAGCTACTGTTTATTCATCAAGTTATGTGTCTTATAAACCAAATATTCTCACATTTTAGCTACATAAATAAACTTAATTAAAGCATCAAAAAATGTCTCCCACTTATGAATGGTTTTGCATCTTTTCTGTGGTAACTGTCTGGATTCTCATGTTCTACAGTACTCCACCAAGGGAAAAACTTAGAATGGTATTTGTAGACTAAAGTTTTGGTAGAGTACATACGCTATTGCTCCTTTGAAGAAGTTGCCATTTTAACGTATATTCGGAATAAGAGCTTTTTGTTCTCCAGTAGAAACCTGTTTTGATTATTTGGCAGTAATACTACTTTAGGTTTGTTGTCACATTTACAAGATCATTTAATGATCTTTTCTTCATGTGCACAAACCAGCAAAAATCACTTTTTGTGCTCTTTGTTTTTATAGTTATTTTATATGACTCCAGCAGTAATGAGTTATCAGCTTGTTGTTATCATGCAGGTATTTGTAGATTGCTCAGACCGTAAACTAACCTTTCAAGTACTGCTATCATCATATTTTCCCCTGTATCTCATTTTTATTTTTAGCAACTGAAGGGAGTCTTATTTTAACTTTCCTACTTCTTTTAAATGAAAAGATGAACCTCTCCTTGTCACTGGCCTAGATGCAACTTCCTGTTTTCGCTGCAAAATGTGACCTTAAATATTTATAAATATTTATAGGCATTAAAATACACAATATTAAGTTTCTTAATTTTTGTTATGAAGCATACACATGCACACAGATATATCTGTACACAAATATGAATAGACTTCATTTTTCAACTCTCTATACTTGAATCCACCATATCTGCAAAGAACAAGCTGTTACATGGTTTGACTCAATGTTGTGCATATCCAGAATATTTCTAGCACAGATTGAACAAATACTTCTTGCAAAACAAGAAATCATAACCAACTTTAGATAGATATGTCTGTATATTTAGCATTTAAAACCTATTCATGTAGTCCTAATCAATGTATTTTGACCACTTTTTCCAGAATTTCTATAGGCATACCAGAGTCAAAGGAAATCTTAGTAAACTTTTGCAGTCTAAATGCACTGAATTGCAATTTATTTGTCTCCCAAGCCAGAAATTACAGAGAAAAGGAGAAAATAAACAAAAGACTAGCTAGTATAAACAAGCAAATGAAGGTTGCTGCCAGAACATTTTTCCTGTTTTAAACTTCCTCCCACATCAGTCATAATACCATAGGACATTTTTCCAAGCATTTTAAACACTCCTGAAAACATCTCAAAGATTAAGATGGTTTTGACATATAGAATTGGAGAATCACAGAATGGTTGAGGTTGGAAAGGAAATCTGGAAATCATCTCATCTGACCCCCCTACTCAAACATGGTCAGCTAAAGTAGGTGGCCCAGGACCATGTGCTGTCCAGTTTTGAGTATCTCCAAGGGTAGAGACTCCATAACCTCCTTGGGCAACCTGGTCCAGCATTTGACAACCTGCAATTCAAAAGTGTGTTTTCCTGTCTTCAGATGGAATTTCATGTATTTTAATCTGTGCCCATTGCCTCTTCCCCTGTCAGTGGGCACCACTGGGAAAAGTCATTGGCCCCATCTTCTTCATTCCCTCCTAACATTTGCACGGATGGATAAAATCTTCCTGAGCATTCTCTTCCCCAGGCTGACCACTCCCAGCAGTCTCAGCCTTTCCCCATAAGTCAGATGCCCTCTTAGTCATCTTCATGGACCGGCACTGGACTCACTCCAGTAAGTCCATATCTTTCTTGTATTGTGGAACCCAGCACTGGACCAGCTCTCCAGATGTGGCCTTACCAGTGCTGAGCAGAGGGGAAGGATCATCGCCCTTGACCTGCCATCAACACTCATCCTAAAGCAGCCAAGGAGGCTTTTGGTGTTCTTTCCTGCAAGGGCATGTAGCTGGCTCATGGTTTGCTTGTTTTCTACAACGACACTATATTCCTTCGGTGTAGATCTGCCTTCTAGCTCATCAACCCCAGTTTGTACAGGTGTCTGGGGTTATTCCTCCTAGGGTGCTCTTGTTGAACTGCATGGGGTTCCTGTTAGCCCATTTCTCCAGCCTGTCCAAGTCCCTCTGGATTGCATCACAACCTACTAGTGTATTAGCCACTGCTCCCAGTTTTGTGCGATCTGCAAATCTGCTGCTATTGCATCATCCAGGTCATGAAAGAAGGTGTTAAATACAATTTATCCCAGTACTGGTGACTATCCTCCAACTGGACTTTGTGTTGCTCATAACATTCCTGTGATCCCAGCAGTTCACTCAGTTTTCAGCCCATCTTGCTGACCATTTCCTTAGCCTGTATTTTATAAATTTTTCCGTAAGGATGTTAATGGACATAGTGTCAAAAGCTTTGCTAAAGCTGAGATAAACAACATCCACTGCCCTTCCCTCATCCATCAAGCCAGTCATCTCATCACAGAAGTCTATCAGATTGTTCAGGCATGATTTCTCTTTCGTAATTGCATGATGGCTAGTCTTCATTTCCTTTCTGTCCACGTTTGGAAATGGTTTCCAGGAGGATTTATCTCCATTACCTTCCCAGGTAAGTATTGAGGACAGGCTGACCAGCTTGTGGTTCCCTGAATTCTCCTTCTTGCCCTTTCTAGACAGAAAGTGATCCAGTATGATCAAGAATAGCATTGCAGTGACATTGGCCAACTCTGTCAACACTTGTGGGTACATCCCATCAGATGCCACAGACTTCTGTATTTTTATATGTTCCTTATCTGAACCTCCTCTATGAAGGGTAGGTCTTCCTTGCTCCAGATTTTCCTAAGTCCCAGAGACGTGGTATTGCTGAAGAAAATTCTAACCTGTGAAGGCTGAGGCAAAGAAGGCATTGCATACATCAGCTTTTTCCATGTCTTTTGCCACCAGGTTCTCTGACCCCATGTAGTAATGGGTGTGCATTCTCCCTACTTTTAACTCCTTATTTTTTTTCTATATAACTTAAGTACATATAACTCCTATTCTCTTCTTATTGCAAACACTAAAACTATTACTCATTAAGAACAACTTAGAATAATGAAACTTGACTCATTATACCAAGATCTAGTATCCAACCAGTCTCAAATCCTTAGAATTTGGTTAAATTGGACAATTTTTATCCTTAATTCTATGAAATCATAGTTTCATTCTGTTCAATTTAGCCCAAAGTTGAAATGACAGTCTATATAAAACAAAAAAAAGCCATTGACTAACTGCTGATTAAATGATTTCTAAAGCAATCTAGCTATTACTTTCCGCTGAAAAGCAATGTTAGGGAAAATTTAAATATCAGGGAAAAAGTACTAAATTTGGCCACTCTGGCAGCTAATGGTGCTAGATGAAGCTCAGAGTTAAACTCCTCTCTTCCAGGAGTTTCTCTTTTTTGCTTTATGGGTGTGTGCAAAAATGTGCAAGAAGGTTTCCAATTTCATTACAATATACAAGAAAACATGCGATAACTGAAATTTGCACATGAATTTCAAGGAAATTTTTATCCTTATCAAAATTAAATATTTACCAGTAATTCTTTTTCATATTTGGTCTTCATAGTACTTTGTAGGGTTAAATTTCTGTCAGCATTCAAGTTCTGCTGAAATGAGGATTATATAACAAAGAAATATTTTTTTTTTATTAATCTGTCAAGTGAGTCTCATTAACGCAAAGTCTCATCATAATAATTGCTTAAGAACCAGGAATTAATACATCTAACATCTTTAGAAGAGTTCACTGTATTCAAGCTGATGTTGCATAAGTGTCTCTGAATATAATTTTTACATCAATATTAATTTCTGACAAGTTAGAAATAGTGGAACTAGAACACAATATGGAATAAAAGATCAACAAGAAAATAGGGGAAACACAAAATTAACATATGTGATTTCTAGCATTTAGTATCTTTCTCTGCAGCATGTTCTAATACCAGATATAAATCACTTGATCGTGAGATTTTGTCCTTTTGAGATGCCTTAAAGAATCATGTGTACCATTCTGATGGAAATCTCTTGCAATACCCCCGTGGTGACATCCGATAAGAGAATGTCTTTGATCATGTACTCATCATATGCATACACTTGTTGCAGTAGGTCCACATAAGTTGTGCCAGAAACACTCGCTTTTCAAAAAATGAAAGAGGCAAATAGATAATGAATGGAAAATATATTAAAGCTATTTTACAATCTGCAACTCCATTAATACCAGGAAAGACTACAAGTATTTAGAAGGTTGTAAACCAAGCCTGAGGAAATCCAGACACCTGTTGATCAAAGAGTGGACTTCCTACCATCAAGCAATTGTAATCAAAATTCTCTTTTGAACAACACTAGTTAGTTCCAATATAGAATACAAAACTGATTTGGTTAAATGTGAGATTTACCACTTAAAGCAATCATCAGTCCTGGTTCCTCTCACCAAGAGCCTGTATATGTCAATACAAACCATTCTTCAGATGAGCTGATGTATACGAAAAGGGTTTTTTAGTGGCAATGCCCATCATGACTGTGTTTATGCCATTTGACAGTCCTATCCTGCAGTAAAAATTATGGGGTGATGCTGAGTTTTCTCTTAGTCCTTTTCCAAAGTAAAGCTGGAGGTAAGTTACAGGATGTACCTCAATCCATTGAGCTAGGTATGGAAAAGTAACTTCTTTCAAGGCAAAATATTGCTTCAGCCTGTAAGGTCCAGCTTCTAGCTGGGGCATTATCCAGTGGGATACAGGCTATTGTGAATTTTGATACTTCTAGTGGATGTATGATTTGATTTTTACTATATGTGAGAGATGCAATACTCTTAAAGTTCATACTGAAAAAATACAGTTCAGAAAATGGTTTGCAGAAGGTGCCCCATGTGACATCCTATTTTCTTAGAAAGTCTTCCCCATAGGCTCCAAAAACATTGATTTCTTCCAACAACAACATGAAGCCTTGTTAGGAAGGCAGGAAGGCTAACTGACTGAGTTATGGAAAAAGTGAAATTAGTGACTAATCTGAGGAGATGCCTCTGTAATGTTTGATGACAAAATAAAATATTTTATATGCAAAATAAAATGTTTGGTATACAAAATACATTGTATATCTCAAAGGGTACTGGGTACCTAAGAATACTGTTACAAAGATCCTGTTGTTAAAGCCATTTCACACTTACAGGTGAAAGTGCAAGTTTCTACTAAGAAGTCTTGTATTTTGTATGATATACTGTTTTCAGTAAAAGTGCTTCTTATCTTTCCTATATTTTTATATCTACCAAGACACAGAGGTGGAGGGAGGTGGGGGGGTGAGGGGAGAGAAAAATTTTTGTATATACTGTTTAAAGCAAGTTATACTTAAAATCTTTTAAAACTCTATCAATTTCCTTTTATATTCTTATGCCTTTGTGGGGTTAATCCTGTCTCCAGTTAGTTTACTTAAGAGGAGGTCTAGAAGAAGCAGGATTAAGCTAACACTGTCCTTGAGAGACCTTGTTTCTGAGAAGGAGTGTCAGGCAGAGTATTTCTGAATATGTTAGTAGGAACTTAGCAAATGACCCCAAGGAATTGAGGGACATACACCCAGAGGACACTTGGGTGAAGAATGCCATTTTTAATCATCTCAATGGCCTGTTCTTTGTTCATAACAGTCCTGTTAGCTCAAAAGGAAGGAAGCAAAACGCTAATTCAAAGATAATTTCCTTAGTCTGTTTCTCTGTTCTTTTCACATCTCTGTACCCTTCTACCTGCTCCTTCTCCTTTTTCTTACTAAATGTAGCTATTTATATAACAATATAAAAGCTTATGTCAGGACCATGATTGCCTATACCCTCCCTCCTATCTTGTCTCCTTTAATCTTAGAAGATCAATTTTTATCTTCATTCAGCACAGCAAGTCCAGCTTGGGATCTCTGTAAATATGCACAAAGCTACTTTCCTGTTCCCCTTTAAATTCCTGTTTAAAACTATCCTTCACATGGATGCCTACATCACCACTCACTTGTCAGTGTTGATCTCACAGCTCTACTCCTGTGTTTATAGGCACTGCCTTCAGAAGTTGCCAATATTTTTTTCTGTATTTATACACTATTTAAACAGTCAGTACTGATCTGGCACTAGTATTCCTCAGCCGTATGCTATGAAAGTAATCAGTAGTAACTTTGTTATTTTAGTTCCAGAAGTTTGGAGAAGGGTCAGCATTTGACAGGATTTGAGAATCTGAGCAGGTTGATGGGTGCGCGGCTGAGACAAGGCCACCTGAGCTTGGTGTGTTACACTGTCCATCAGAGGGAACGGCAAATGTGGTTGAAGAGGTCGGTGACAATCAGAAACTGCTACAAGAGAGCTATTTCCTTCTTGCCTGTTATTTATGAGTGCTATTATCTAAGACAGTAAGGGGCAGAGCCTGCCAAGATTTATACTCCAAAGTAACACTGCACACATGCAATCCCATCAACACTAAATATCTTAGTTACTTATAGTTAAAATACACCAAAAAAGGAAAAAAATATTGTTCATGCAATCAAACTGTCCCTTTCATATGCATTTAGATTTCTTTATTTCTCAATTATTAGGAAAAAAAAAAAGGATATAGAAAGAAATGACAGCAGCATATTTACAGGTTAATTTTTGATCCAGTGGTTGCTGGGAACGTCCTCATGTGATGCTCCAGATGGGTTTTGTCTTAAGTGAGGGATCAGAAGCTAAACATAGAAAAGTACACTTAACACAAAGAATATTTATCTGTGGCTGTGTATCTGACCTGCAGCATTTGCCATTCCAGGCAGTGAAATTTTATGGATCATATTCTCATAAAGCTTTTTTCTATACCTTGTTCCCTTGTGATGACAATCAATTTACTCTTTCAAAGACAAAGTCTCAATATACTAATTAACAACATGTGACTTTAATAAAATATTGCATTTTTCTCATCGCAGCTAATTAGGTTGGGCAGAACCTCACACTGATGTGTCCAAGTAGTTTTGAACTGCATCCCACCACCATGGAAGATCTGTTTGCACTTGACTGTGTCAGATGGCCACAAGTGTGTCTAGCTAACCGTGGAACCATGAACCAGGAACCAGGGTCAGACCCTATAAGATGATGTAAGCAGCAGATCTTTTTTCTATTGCTAAGAAATATAGAATACATATGCTAGAAATAACTAAAGCTTACATCTTTTGAGAGGGTTCATATTTATTCGAAAAACTGAAAACAAACTCAGATTAGTAGCACCTTCGTTTGACCTCTGCTATGGCTCAGCACCATGCAATTTTACACCTTTTTCAAGTGTTACTTGTCTGTGATCAAGTTAAACCGGCACCGAAACGTCAGGTAGTGACAGGTAAAATAAAAAGTAATTATTCACCATTTTTACCAAGATACACTGTTGTCCATTTGTGTCCCAGACAGGACATGATCATATACTGACAGATAAACTATTTTAGGCAGGGAAAAATAAAAATAAGTTCTTTCTA
This sequence comes from Eurypyga helias, assembly GCF_000690775.1. Lineage (NCBI taxonomy): Eukaryota > Metazoa > Chordata > Aves > Eurypygiformes > Eurypygidae > Eurypyga > Eurypyga helias. Next base: position 13,938 of record NW_010258420.1, read on the forward strand.
GGAATTGGAGATATTTAATTAGCATATTGACTATTTACCAGTTAACTTTTTACCATTACTTATGAAAATGACAATAGAATGATTCCTTTTCATTAACCAAATAATATAGTTATCATTAAGTTCAACAATTTAAATTAATCTATCTATGCTTCTGTACACACATTTTCTACATGACCAGCAGGTAAAGTGGACATGTTCAAAACTCGGAACAATTGTTTAAACCAAGTCTACCACTACAAAAATTATTTTGGATGTATTATAAAGAATTTCTGGCCAGAGTATGCTGGATCACAACTAACAGTAACTAATCAATTAGGGACATCTGCTAAAGAAGATAAAATAATCCAGTTTTGTTGGTATTGTTATAATTTAAAAATAAAAATTCATTTACCATGACAAATGGAGGAACGAAATCAGAAGATTTCTTAAATACCACAAGGCATTCCAAATTCATTTAATGGAATTTGTTACATATTCTTTTAAAAGGACACGATAGTGAGTCTTTAAGTAGGCACACATATCTGCTCTGAACATTCATCTTGGTGCTGCAACAAGCAGTCGTGCTTGGATGCCATGTTCAAGGCACAAGAAATAAGAACCCTTCATGGGAAGTATACAAACAAACGCTATTGTGACCTGCTTGGCCTGTGCCACCATATCTTGTAGTGAGAGGTCTCTGTAATGATTCAGTAGCCTAAGGCTGTGAAATCTATGCCACTGGAAGCACTGTTGAACTTGATTCAACACAGAAGAGTTACAAAACAAGCAAAGATTTGCTCCCTTTCAGATCCCTATTCTGTATCCTCCGCTTCCAGAGACACAATGCTAGATACTGGTTTTAATAATCTAATCTCCACCAAAAATAATTTTTAAACCAGTGTGATCTTCTGTGCTCCTGAAATCTGTTACATAAATACATTTGCAACAAGTTCTCTTTCTTTCAGTAGTGTAGGAGTCCTGTAAATCTTGTTTCATATCTAATTCTTAAGAATAAAATCCTGGCAATATAAACCATAAGTTCCCTTTTAATGTATTCTCACTTTTACAGGGAAGTTTCATCCTTTTAAATGTTGGCTTTGCAAATAAATACAGGTCTACTTTACTAAATAGGTGCATTTAGTAGAACCCTGCATCGACATGTTCTTTCATTTTACAATAGAATATTTTGGATTACCTTTTTGCACTTATAAATTTTGACTACTCTGTGCAAAGGAAAATGTGAACTTTTAGAGGTACAATCTACTGAATAGTTCACTAGGGTAATTTTCAGTTGATAGATATCCGATATTTTACAAAAAGGAAAAAAAAAAAAAAAAAGGCAATATTATTCCTTACCTTCAGAGAAATCCAGCCCTGCTTTGGGCAGACCACTATTTTCATATCATAAAGATCTAAGCCTTTACTGGGAGCATGGTATTTGTTATTCAGAGTTTTCTGTGACCACTCTGGTTAATCTCATTCTCTAAACATAACAGCTTCCCTATATAAACACTAAAATGTGGATTTAATTTATGACTACTTGCAGACTTCAAATTTATTGTTTTTATGGAAGAGAAGAAGAAAGGCTGTTGTCATCTGTGTGGATCAAAGCATTTCTTTGTTGGTAAAATGGGTGCAATGAGCACTGCTAGTGACAAAATTGTATCTTCAGAGCAAGCTCTGTAAAGATTTAAAGCTAGAGCAGTGTTCAGAGGTGAGGAAAAAGGACATGGCAGAAAATAAGGTGATTTAGCTTTTTAAGTATAGACTACAATGAAGTAGAAGAGATTCTGTTTTCTTTTGTAGCATTTTTAGACTGACAGCTGTACTTGTTTTCTTGTTTCCTTGTTTCCTGAATATACACACCATATTGCCAAGAGCTCCATGATATCCAAAGTAAATTAAAGGTGAGAAATTTCTGTAATAGATTTTGCTCAAGACACACAAACGAGTACAGTAAAATAATACATACAGCATGTATTGAGGCTTCATTTATTTCAATGGGATTTGTACCTGGACCTCGCTGAAATTCATTCTTTAATATGTTTCTAACTTTTTTGTGTGTGTGTGTGCAGATCTATTCACTGTGAAATAGCTAGTGGACTCTAAATACCACCAATATACAGCTGTTGTGCAACATGTAAATACAGGGTCTAAAAGTGACATTGTCACTCTTGCCTAGGGGACTGATTTTGGTGGGAATTTCTTTAAAATCTACTCCCGTATTTTCAAAGTGACAGGAAGAATTCAGGGTTCTACCTTTCAAAGACACTATTAGCACTAAGAGCATTAAAGATACTGTTTTCAAAGGAATAACTGAAAATCACAAGAATATCAAGAAACGTTTCAAGTTTTTTCTCCTCATGAAAACCTTACTGCAGCATGTTCCCTGTCTACTTATGCAAACCCCACAGATGTCTACATTTTATATTACAGAGATATTTTTAGCCAATCCATCATCCATGCCTTACTGCACAAAGTAGATCAACACAGGCTACCACTTGCATGAAACCTTTAAGAAATCTAACACCTTAATCATCACAACTGTTAATATTTACATCCACAATCTCATTTACCTTCAGGGCTTTGCAGATGCTACTGCTAAAATGTAGGATATCCAAAGACGACACATGTTAGCACCTGAAAAATTGTTACACAAAGCAAGACATTATTTGTGAAGTTGTTTATTAGAGGATATGTTTAAGTACTGCAAGACAGAACTCTATGAAGACAGCTAAGCTAACTCTAAAAACACATTGTCACTAAGAGGAAATGGCATAGTCATTCTAATATGACGTTCTGCCTTGGCTGTGGCATGTCATTTCTCAGCCAAACTAACTTCCTTGGAAGCAGTTCCATAGAGGTGTACACAGCTTCATAGCACTGACTGAGTGAGGTTGCTCTGCACTAACCTGGATACCTCTGTGATGTTCTGCTTTGCTGTGTAGACCGACACATAAGATGCAGTTTTGAGGTTTGGTCCACCGTTTGACATTTCACAGGACATGACAATTCACAGCTCTTACATGAACTAGCAAGGACTCTCATTATGCAGCTCTGAAAATGAAGAATTTGACAGCCTGACAGTCACATAGAAGATGAGAATGCCAGAGGGTTTTTGTGACAACCTTTTTAGGATCCTTTCTCAACAATCCTGAGTATATGATGAATACTAAATGTATATATTTATGACAAACTAATTAGAACTAGTCAGATGAATTTGAGAGCCTCTGCCATGGGATTAAGAGATGATCAATATGGCAAGCTGAAAAGCTGAGTGAAAGATTTATTTCTTTGAATTGGTCAAGCTGTGTTTGAACAGAGGAGAAATTAAGCACTTAGACAATTCAAAGGTGGATGACAAATGCTAATCCTTACCAAACAGTCGATCTATCATAGATTTTATTTAAGGGCACTCCTCCCTCTAAAGGATGCTTACTAAACTACTCAGATATCCAGAGGGGGTGAAAATTATCCTAGAATAACTACAAAGGTCAGCTTTTACATCAGGCTTGTGGTATGTTTTAAAAATCACTGCAGTTTTCTTTCTTAACTAAAAGTATATGAATGCAAAACCAGATCAGACAAATCATTTATACCAACTTTTAAAGCCCTGATTTACATGGAGATATGGTTCAGACCATTCCTCTTAGCAGTGAGTTAAAGGACTTAAATATGCACAAGCTGTGTGGCGCAGTCGACAC
>NW_010258421.1:0-246 GCF_000690775.1 Eurypyga helias
TCAGCCGCTGTCGACCAACAGCCCCTACTGTTACCCAAAACACTGCCTACCCTTTGCACACAGCCAAAAACCTCCTTCCTTGTACGTGTCCTTACCATGCCACCCTCACTCAGCATGGCAACAGCTGCTGGGAGGCACTAGGAGCCCCTGGCTCTGGTACAGGGGAAAATCGTAGAATGATTTGGGTTGGAAGGGACCTTAAAGCCCCCCCAGCCCCACCCCCTGCCATGGGCAGGGACACCTTCA
>NW_010258421.1:531-10496 GCF_000690775.1 Eurypyga helias
GGCTCCATGTCCTTCTGCTGTTGGGGCGCCAGAGCTGGACACTGAACTGGGGGGGGTCTCAGGAGAGCGGTGCAGGGGGGGAGAATCCCCTCCCTTGACCTGCTGGGCCCAGAGTGGGTGGCAGAGGAGGGGAGGGAGCCCAGCCCTTCGGCCGGGTTAGGTGAGCCCTGAGCACCAGCGAAGCCCCGATGGCATCGCATTGGCCAGCAAATCCCCAGGGATTGGGCGGCAGCAGGACAGGTGCCAGGATCGGGGGTCTCCAGGGAAGGAAAAGAGAGAGGTGCAAAATGCAAAGGACAGGAGATGATGGGCAGGCACAAAGCAGTCTAAAAATTAACGAACAACCCTTAGAGGGATTATTAATTACAGAAGCTTTAATAAAAAGCCCGGAATTGATTACTGAAATAGCCGTTATCTGTGGGGGTCTATCGATCCCCTTTCTGACGATCAGCTCTGTGGGAGGAGCACGGCCACCGAGAGCGGGCAGCAAAGACGCCACGCGTCACACTGCGATGTCACCCTGCACGGTTTTTATTCCTATCTGGATGCTTTTCCTGACATGCTGCACTGAGCCACGGCAACTGCACAGAACTGCACATCTTTACATTATCCTTGACGCGTTTCTGCTTACTTTTCATTATAAAACGTCAATAAAAAGATTAAACGCGCGTACAAAAAGATCAGTGCGCGCCAGATGCTGAAACACCCTCCAGAGACTGGAAGCGCACCACCAAGGCGTCTGTGTCAGGCTAATGAACCGGCACCGGCACACGAGGGACGCAGAGGGTGGAGCCGCAGAGACTTCCACTCGGCTTAAAATCTGCCGTTAGGAAGGCGAAACGGGAAAAACTGAAAATTACAAGTTTGATAAGACAGTAAAAAAAAAAAACAAACCCACACATCTGCATTAAATACATTACTAATACTAAATAATTGGGAGATTTAACTGAGTTCAGGTCACTGCCGTAACAATGAGCTCCAGTAAAATTTACCAGGCACAAACCATGACCTAAGGCAATAACTAATGAACTTCAGGGCATCCTAATACATTTCCGTATCACTGAGTAAAGCACTTTACCTTATTACAGCTACACGGCCTGACCTCATGCAATCCAATCCTTTGGAGCAGATTCAACCTGTGATTCTAAAATCAATTACATCAAGGTACAGCCTGTTAACTTTTCCTAAAGGCAGCGTGAAGCGAAACGGCCGCTCGGCCATGGATAAACTCCTGGTCAGATGCTCCCTGTGAGAACGCTTGGACAACAGGTTAAGGATGAGAACTAAAAAATAGAGTTTATACTTTGGGTTACCTGCAGAATTAAGGGGTGTTTTAAAAGTTGAGTCCTCCAGGCTTTCCTGTACATACTAACTTGTCCTGTGTGACCCCCCTCCATCTCTCAAAACCCACACAGGCTTTAAGTCCTCAGCCCTCCAAGCCCCCGTGTCAGCCCAGTTCATCCCGCTCGCCCAGCCACGGGGCGCAGGAGGCGGAGGGGAGCGCTCCGACCAGCTCGGGTGTCTCTGGAGGGGTTCTGGAAGGAAATTCTGACCTCTGCCCACTGAGAGTTCAGTAAGCCAGGACGAGCTTAAAGGGAAGGGCTAATTGCACCACGCTGGAGAAATACCAGGCGGCACGCGCACACAGAAGGCACAGGAGAAGCAAATCCTCAGATGCTTTCGGTGTCTACATAAACTCTGTAAAACAGCATTTTATTCACACTATTTAGTATAAAAGGGAGTTATCGGAATCTCTTCTTCTTCTGAATTTCTAATAATGCTACTGAGAAGCTGAAATGGTAGAACAAGAGACTTCCACATCAAAAATACAGCTCCAAGACTATGCAGAGGCTGCGGCGGATTCAGGACAAGAATCCATACCAGTTTATGGTAAACCTGTAGCCAAACGAAATCCAGACTTTGAGACTCTGAAACTCCGGGTTCAAACAGCTCAGGTCCGTCACATGCACATAAATCACATTTCATACATTTTCCATCAATTGCTTACACCTTTACCACTATTTTCTCTACCGTTCCTTCATGGAGACCCCCTACTGACGCTGCCCCTTTGTAGTTCTGAGGGAGATGGCAGAAGGGAGTTGAGAAAACGTTGGGATTCTTCCCAAACTGATCAAAACGACTCCTTACCTTTCTTTCTAAAAATATTTTAAACTAGATCTATCTGTTTGATATGAAATACAAAGATAGGAGAAGGGATACGCTAAACCCACCTACTGCCTGCAGAGAGATGCTAATTTAACCAAATCCACAGAATACTATGTTTTAAGAGCAGATTTAGGCTACAGCGATACATCGGATCAGCTGTGCAAAGCACAATTTTCCCGCTCTCATTTAAAACCTGTTACTCCACATGTTCCAAAACCTGCCCTAAAAGGTCAGGCACGTTCCCTACCTCATCTTCTTTGGACACGAGGAGCTTCACTGCCCGGTTAATGCCAGGCTAAGCCTACAGCCGGCTCACCGACGCGGCACGTGCATCTCAGTCAAATCTGCGAGGAACACAGGGGGGATTTGTTTCATTTCTCTGTTTAAAGGACGACTGTCTCCCAGCCCAAAATGCTCTAATGCCTCTCTCGTTTGCATTCACCCGTTCCTCCCGCCCACGTGGGCTTCACTTCGGAAACGATGTTTTCCAAGCATGTGCCACATGACTTGTTCACATAAATGGAGCAAATTAAACTGTCTCCACATATATCCTATCACATTTGTAGCCCTGATTTCTCCCCTTAACACGTGGCCAAGACACCGTATTATCTGCCTGCAGAGGTTGACCTCAGGATATTAGATTCTGCCACACAGCTCTCTTGTACTAAACCGAGGGGAAACACTTAATCACCCCTGCCTTTTCAGGAAAAAATCAACTTTAAATTTGCCATGATGAAAAATCAATAAACCAGTAATTGCTTGGCTTATCATTGCGTGGAGGAACAAATTGGGAAGCGAAGCTTAGCGTCCACACAGATTTCAGTGAAACGCACAGGGTTTCGGGATCACTAAGCCAGAAAAGGAAAAGGTCTCAGAGTGATAATTAAATCTACTCATGCTGATTTTCTGCCAAATTTATTTCCCCAGAGTATACAAAAATGTTTCCCTGCTTACCGGGTAGGCATAACTAATCAATTCAGCACCGGGCCAACACGCAGGAGAAACAGAAAATGCAAATTCCTGGATAAAGGCGTCAGGACAACGCATGCCCAAGCGCCACCGTCACATCGATTTACCTACTGACCGATGGCCAAAGAGCCAACTGCACCTAGCCGTACTCTGAAAAACCCCTTTTCCCTGTTGTCCGACGTCAACCTTGCCACACGCGCATCCCCGGCGCATCGCCGCGTGTGCAGGCCCTGCCGCAGCACCCCCGGCCCCGCGGCAAGGCGTGCGCTACACTGAAAATTTAAAAATACGATTCTGCCCAGCGAGAAATGATCCAAAAACGGCGCAGCAATGCCATCCAGCGCGGCTGAGTTTCTCCCTCGCAGCACGTCGTGTGCTTTATTTCAACTACTGCTATTACCCACCCCGGCTGCTCTGAGTCTGGCCTGCCAGGCCTGGAGTGAAAATCAAGTTTGGCGGTAAAATCCCCTTACGATGCTGATGTCATTTTCCAGGCAGTCCCGACGGGAAACGTGTAAACAAAAACAAAGTAGAAGGAGCCCTCCACTGAAAACTCTCTCATAAAAGTAGTGCGATTTTATTAATAGACCTAATTTCATGCAGCAAATTAGCATAGCTCCAATGGAAGTGCAAATTTAATCAAACTGAAAAATTCAAATGAGATGGAGGGAGCCTTTTTCTTTCTTTCTTTGCTTTTTTGTCACCAAAAAAAAAAAAAAATCATTTTGCTGTGTGTCCTTCAGCTGGCTATAGGGACTATGGTAATTAAAACATTTAAAACAGCACAAGCCCCCAGTCTCTAATCTGGAGCTCAGGTCAGCTGTCTGTAGATTCTAATTTGTCCTCGATTTGTATTCATGACAGGAAAATGCTGCATATTTAACAGCAAACCAGCAGGAGGGGGCATTGGTGGGCTTGGAGGTCAAATAATTTGATTTCTGAGCAGATTACACGTAACATCCAACATCTAATCTCACACCTGATTTGGCAATAAAATTACAATAAAAGAAATGTTAAGACACCAGCGCTATAGGGTGTAGGGGGGTGAATAACCAGTTTTCGGGGGCTGAAAAACAACTGCTTTCTTTGCACGGGTTTTGCTTACTGCAGCACGGAAGCTCAACTTCTGAGGGAAGGTGACCGTGGTGTCACGGGCGCTTGCTGCCTACACAGGCTGACGGCACAGAGATTTCCTTTTGGAGGGTTATAGTTAAAACCGCAGAATTGGAGAATCCAAAATATTTTGAAAATTCAAGATTTAGGATTTTGTGGGGAAAAAAAAATTTTAAAATGACCTTTGAAAATAGTTTAAAAAAATTATTGATGAATCTGTGGATATTTTGGGTGAACACTCTTGTTTCACAGAATCACAGATTGCTTTGGGTTGGAAGGGACCTTAAAGCCCACCCAGTGCCACCCCCTGCCATGGGACACCTTCCACCAGACCAGGTTGCTCCAAGCCTCATCCAGCCTGGCCTTGGACACTCCCAGGGATGGAGCATCCACAGCTTCTCTGGGAACCTGTCCCAGTGCTCCCCACCCTCTCCAGGAAGAATTCCTTCCTGATGTCCCATCTCAATCTCCCTCTTCCCATTTAAACCCGTTACCCCTTGTCCTATCACTCCCTGCCCTTGGGAAAAGGACATCCCTTACAGGACTTCTACAGTCTCATTATTAACATTTCAGCCAGAGGGGCCTGGGGGAGCAGGCAGGGGGAATCACTATGAACAATTATGCAGATAATAAAATAGTTGTGTGAATTTAAAAAAAAAAATCAAACTGAACTGAATTTTCACTTTTTTCTTGCCACTTATGCAGCAGAAGCTAATCCAGTGAGAATTCGATGATCAAAAATATACAAAAACCAAACCCAAAAGAAACCAAAACCTAAATCACTCCAAAGTGTGTGAAATAATCGCAACATTCTGTACAAAGTGCGGAGATCTGGGAATAGGAGAAAACAGAAGTGCACCTTCGCCCACCCGAGTCACACCTCCAAGCAGGCAGGTACGCTGCGGATTACGAGAGCAAATCAAAGAAGGTCCAAAGTTGGCTACAGAAGCTGCAGGAGGAAGCGAGAAGGAAGACAAATTGCAAAAAGTTCTTTTTCCAAGCAAAAGATGACAACGGAACCCAGCAGCCGGAAGCTGCACGGCCGAGACGGGGAGGGGAAGACGCTCTAGCACCTGCATCACCCCGAGCACAAGGATCAACGTCTTGTTTGCAAACACACGTGGGACATAACCACACAAAGGTATCCTGCGTGGACCTGGCACGCCGAAACACCTGATCCATGACCTAAGAAGACCATTTATTTTCCAGTGAAAATTTCATTCTTAATTGGAAGCTAACTCCTCAGGCAAATTGATGAATTTTATTTAACAAGCTTCTCTTCAGGAAGCATTTTCTATTCATTTTAGAACACTGTAATGTCCTTGCAACTTTTTCAAAGACACCACAGGACAGTTGTGATGGTGCTTATTAATAAATTGAAAAGTTTTCCTCCTGCTTTTGCTGTAAATTACCACTGTTTCCAATTCACTAACCAACCCCTTTCTTCCCTCCTCTGCCCTTCCACAGTCACCCTTTACAGCCACCGTAGGCAAAGCAACGGCGAGCATACGAGCCGCTCGCAAAGGGACGGAATGAAAAATCACACGTCTGTTTTTCAAAACATACGCTGCCAGTCTGGGCAAGCGGAGACCCAATCCCCTCGCCCCAATGAGCGTCGGGGCCCTGCAGCCCCCGCTGCGAGCCTGTCTCTACAGCACATCTCCCGCTTTGGTTTGAAGTGTGGCGGGTGGAAACGCTTCCCAAACGCCCAGCACAGCAGACCGGCTCCAGAACCCGGTGCCGTGGTGTTTAGAGGGGGCACATCTGGCTCCAGAACCTGGTGCCACGGTGTAAAGGGGGCACATCTGGCTCCAGAACCCAGTGCCACAGTGTAAAGGGGGCACATCTGGCTCCGGAACCCAGTGTCACAGTGGAAAGGGGGCACATCTGGCTCCAGAACCCAATGCCATGGTGTAGAGGGGCACATCTGGCTCCAGAACCTGGTGCCATGGTGTTTAGAGGGGGCACATCTGGCTGGTTTGGTCCCTTTTTTGTCCAGAACTGCAAGTGCCCCCTTTCTTCCTTCCTCCCTCGGACAATGCATGCCCAGGCTATCCCACTTCTCCATTTCAGCATCACATACACCTTCTCCAAGTAGGATGACTCTGAGCATGAATTAATTCCTCTTAGCATCCCATATTCCCAAAATAAAAAAAACTATATTATATGAACATTTTGATTTTGCGGGAAATTCCTTACAGCCATAAATTCAAAGAAGGGTGATTTTCCTGAGTTACCCTCTGTAGGTGACTCCGGACTTATCGCCACATAGACATCAATTAAATACTTCCTACCACTTGGAAAACAACTTTCAATTTTCATTTGATAGATATTATCCCAGTAACTCAAAATTTTCAAAACTGACTTCAAAGCAGTGAGAGCTGAGGGCTTTAAAAATGGTTTTTCCTCAAAGACAGAAAAGCCAACTTGAGATATTTTAGGATAAACGTGACCTTTCCCACAGTCGTTTTCCCAGTTCCAAAGAGACTCCAGCACACAGCCTCGGAGCTGAATTGGGATGCCTGGAACCCGGGAAGGATGCTTTATTTTTTCAGCTGTCTCTGTCTCTAGGTGAATAACATCAATTCAGTGGTGATGCTGGCTGCGTCTGGGTCAGTGGGTATAATGCAATTCCGCCGAGGGAAATTAGTCCTGGATGAAGTCGGGAAGGATACACAGAGGTTTAACTCAGCAGAGCTCATAACTTCATTTTGAGACTTGATAGAAATCCCCAGACCAGAAACACTAGCCACCTACTAAAACACCGTCCTTTTCACTATTACATAAAATATATTTCTACATATATTCCCCAAACGTTACATTCTGAATAGAGCACCGTGGTCATCTACACACCACGAGAGAAACACGGTTCCGCACAGGCGTCAGCTAATGCAACAGGCTGAGGCGACTGTCTTCTCCTCGTTACACGTTCTCATCCTTAATCAGCCCCAGAGCAGTCCCCGGTGGACGGCCGTCTGACCCTCTGTCCTGTCTCGACGGCCTTTTTGAACGCATCCTCTGTGCATGAGCGAACCACACAGCACAGCGGCACAGCCAGATGACTGGGAGGTGAAGATTTGCTGTGGGTGACCCCTGCGAGCAGATATGTACCTCCCCAGCTCTCGCTCACTGTCCCCAGCGTGACAGGGGACAGAACAGGCATAGAAAATGCAAAAAATATTGAAATGATCATGGGTTGAATCAGAGAATCACAGAATGGTTTGGGTTGGAAGGGCCCTTAAAGACCATCTAGCCCCAACCCCCCTGCCATGGGCAGGGACACCTTCCACCAGCCCAGGTTGCTCCAAGCCTCATCCAGCCTGGCCTTGGACACTCCCAGGGATGGGGCATCCACAGCTTCTCTGGGAACCTGTCCCAGTGCTCCCACCCTCTGCAGGAAGAATTCCTTCCTGATATCTAATCTAAACCTCCCCACTATCAATTTAAACCTGTTACCCCTTGTCCTGTCGCTCCCCGCCCTTGGAAAAAGTCCCCCCCAGCTTCCTTGTAGGCCTCTTCAGTCACTGGAAGGGGCTCTGAGGGCTCCCCAGAGCCTTCCCTTCTCCAGGCTGAACCTCCCAACTCCCCCAGCCTGTCCCCATGGCAGAGGGGCTCCAGCCCTCGGAGCATCTCGGTGGCCTCCTCTGGACTCGCTCCAACCGGTCTATACCCTTCTGATGTTGAGGGTTCCACAGAGTTGAGATAAACACAGGTTAATAAGTGAAGGAAAGAGGTAGAAAACCCCCAAGTGATGCTCACCACCTCCCACCAGCAGCCCAGACAGCAACAGCCACCTTGGAGGACAAGTAGAATGATTGCTTAGAAGAAGTTACGAAAAGCCAAAAATTCTGAAGGAACTTCTACCTCAGTCCTTTCCAAGCAGTACGGCGGAAAAGAGCTCTTCATTCACAGTGGATTTAAATGATCAGAAGGGGGATGAAAAGATTTCGAGGACCATCTTGCAGACAAGTCAGAATACAGACCACCTGAACTTTGAACCTGGAGCCATCACAAGACGGAGACAACTTCTCCGGCAAGACCACAACCGCACGGGAACAGAAAAATGGGTTATTAATCTGAGTTCCCACGTTTCTAACTCATTTACTAAAATGCTATTAATATAACCCTGCTCCACCTAATCCTCCTAGAAAGCTACTGACAGGCTACGCACGGCAGATGGAAGCCGTGCTACAGAGGAGGGCGAAACAACTGTATTTGGAGCCCTGATCTTACGAGCAGCCCTTCACTGCTAGGAGGGAGTTGGTATCAATGAGCCATTAGATGTTAGGAGAGCAGAGTACTGGGGACACACAGGCATTGTTTTCTTTATTTTCCAGGCTGGATAATTCCTGAGGTTACAGATTTTTACAGGGGTTTATTTTATATAAAATGTATGTTGTGATGCATTTTAGTGCAAGGGAATGTTTTTCAAGGCCCAGGTGGCACTTTGGTGTCTACTCCCTGTGAAAGTCATCAGGGATAGAGTTCTAAATCATGTCCCAGTCTTACTCTATTTATACAAGCCCACTCTGCTTACCGTATGCACAAGACAAGGAGTATAGTCTGTTCTGCAAGTATTTTGGACACTATATGGGACACACTGCAAAGCATTTGGGGAATCATCATGCTCAGCTGCATCAGGGCATCACAGGACTGAAGCACCGTCATCCCAAGCTTGGGACTCATTTTTTGTGTGTCCTACAGACAAAAAGACCTGTTTCATACCCAACATTCTATTTAAAGACCCGTGCTGAGAGCTTAATGCACTCCTGATGGAGCTGAAGTCAACCCCATCGACTTCAAAGGCGTTGAGCCACCTGCATTCACCGCTCAGCTCACAGGACACGCCATGCTCCAAGTGGGGGGTGCTCCTGGATCCACCCCATTTAGATGGGATGCAGGAGCATCAATGTGTCTACTCCAATATGCTCTCGCAGCATATCCCAGCTCATATAACTAGAAAATTAACATAAAAGAAAGTGTTTCCTTCAGATGTAACGATTGCCCAATACTCTCTGAAGTGGGAAAAAAGCTCAGCATCCTTCTCACTGTGTTTTTAAACATCATTAAACTAAAAGTTTATTAAATGTGAACACCTCCGACCTCTTTCAAACAGAGGAAGAAACGCAATTGATTAGTTCAAATTTTTCAAGGATAATTACATGGTATTCTTCATTTTTGTGAAGCACAGCAGAGCTTTGGGTACATGATAACTCAGTAAGAGCAGAATATTACACCTAAAACTGCACAGGGTCAGCAGCAACAACTTTGTCCAGAGCAAAATAAGGGTATAATGGGACTTCTTACATGGGCCTGTAGTGACAGGACAAGGGGTAACAGGTTTAAATTGAAAGTGGGGAGGTTTAGATTGGATATCAGGAAGAAATTCTTCCCAGAGAGGGTGAGGAGGCACTGGGACAGGTCGCCCAGAGAAGCTGTGGATGCTCCATCCCTGGATGTCTTCAAGGCCAGGCTGGATGAGGCTTGGAGCAACCTGGTCTAGTGGAAGGTGTCCCTGCCTGTGGCAGGGGGGTTGGAACTAGATGATCTTTAAGGTCCCTTCCAACCCAAACTGTGATTCTGTGATTCTATGAGCGAAAGCTGACTGCCAGTTTAACCAGTCCTCTGGAGCTGCGCCTAATGGGTGGACAGTTGTTAGCACCGAATCAAGCATGATCTCATAAATCCAGTAAAAGTGCGTAGAATGGGATTAAACG
>NW_010258421.1:10529-11169 GCF_000690775.1 Eurypyga helias
TTTAAGCAGTCAGTATGTGCTAGTTGCGTTGGATTTACCTGATAAGGCAAACCAAATTTTTTCAACTATTTTCTGGGAAAAAAGAAACCAAAACCAAAAACAGATGAAAAAAAAAATCAATCACATGAATTTTTAATAAAAATTACATTAGAGTTTTGAAATAGATACTGAGCATATTTCCCCCTCCGTCCCACAATCTGAAGCTTATGAAAGACATCTAAATCTAGAAACACACAGGGTGGGAAACCATGTGAAAATGTATAAATCCTGTAGGATAGCGACCTGCGAAGTAGCGTTCATCTTCTCATTCACACATGAGGATTTAAAGAAGCCTGTTAGGATCTGAAGTGCAAATGAGCTTTAATTTCCTTCAGGAATTATTGAGGCTGGAATTCCAGCTAAAGAAAACAATGGGTAAGGAAGAAAATTGGGGAAATTTGACTGTAACCAAAGAAACAGCAAATAAAGTCAGTACCACAGAAGAGATGGTAACATGGACACATGTAGGATGCATTTTCCTAATCTAAAAATCTTGCTAAGGACCCGTTCAAAAATGAAATAAATATGTAAAAAGAATTCCATACAATTCAGAGGCTTTGGAGCAATAAAAGGAGTCAGACCAAGCTATGGCTCCACTGTT
>NW_010258421.1:11202-45654 GCF_000690775.1 Eurypyga helias
CACAGCCAGCCGTGCCATGGGAATCTCTGTTCCAGCACCTGGAGCACCTCCTCCCCCCCCTCCACTGACGTGGGGGTCTGCAGGACTGTTCCCCTCACATCTTCTCACTCATCTCTCTGGCTGCAGCGTCTCATCCTGGTTTTTTGCCCTCTCTCAAACACGTTTTCCCAGAGGCACTATCTCCGTCGCTGACCTTGGCCAGCAGCTGGTCCATCCTGGAGCCGGCTGGCATCGGCCCTGTTGGACATGGGGGAAGGCTTTCAGCAGCCTCTCACAGAAGCCACCCCCGCAGCCCCCCGGCTACCAAAACCTTGCCACACAAACCCAATACAGAGGATTCCCAGTAAGATTAGAGAGGCTGAGAAAAGAAAGATGATGTTTTGGAAAGACTGGAGGAGATGGCATAGTGAAAGCACGAACATCACTACCGTCCCCGTTAGGTGTTTCCCCCCATTTACTACGTGCCCAAGGAACTACTCTTCCCTTTCACACGACCTTTCCTGGTTTGGTTTAGCCTAATGATTTTATCATCCTCTCACGCTGGGAATTAAACACCTCCATCTCTTACCTTCTCCTTAAACTTCAAGCTGTCCTAAACAGCTTTACCGCCTATCACTAACCTGCCCCTAACCAAACGTATGATTGGTATTTGGGCACAACCCTGACTTTCATACCAAACGAATCCATCAGGCGGCCAGCTCTGAAAAACACATGATCTCCTCGAACATAAAACCATCTTCGAACGCAGACCACATGTGTTGGGTGGTTACAACACCGAGTGGACACCCATGCAATCCCAGGTAGGTAGGCAGGGGGCACAGGGAGCATCCGGAATGCATTTTCACGGTGGTTGTTCAGTGTTAAACAAGATACAGCCTGGAACCTATCCTCACTTAAGTCAAACACGCTGAAGAGAAAGTCCACTGCAGGGGTCGATGTGCAACATGTATTTCTAGAGTAAAGCCCCTGCAAGGAAGTGAAGATATTCACTGTACTGTTTTTATGGTTAAGTCAATGCAAGATGTAACAGATGCCACAGACAGTTAAATGACTCGTTTTATCTGAACAACTGAGATATTTTCTCTGTGACAGGGATGTCTGTCACAGCTGAAGTGAGAAACTTGGAGGCACCTTAGATGGTTTGTACTGGCTCCATCACACTGTTGGAAACATCTCTTCCCATTACTCACCAACGTGGAAGCAAAATACATTTGTTTTAATTATCCAGGCGTTTTACGTTAACTTTCCACCTCCCGCATTGCAAAGGAAAACCGCTCAGCTCCTGACGGCTTTCACAGCAGCAAACGTCATCGAGAAACAGATTAGTTCACCCCGTGACGTCATACAGACTAAACACAGCCAGAATTAACTGCTGCACTGATTGTTTTAATCAGGTAACATACCCAGCACATGAACCAGTGGTACTGGCTGGACAGAAGGTCTTAACACAAAACTTTGTCTCAAATCATTAGGTTGCGTTAACAGCACCTAAAATGTTTTGGGTTTTGTTTTTGTTTTTTTAATCTGGTTGAAATTTCTGGTGCGTTTAGCAGTTCTTGTTGTCACCAAGGGAATGTTACATGGCATGAGCAGAAAACTGTGGTGACCCAAAGGAGTGGCAGCCTGGTTTCAGAAGCCCTTACAAGAAAATCACGCAGCTCCACCAGAACCTGGTCCCTTAAAAATGGTTTCTGACCTACTGGATTGTGCTTTCTTACTGAAGGAAAAAATACATTACCTTCTTCCTTTCTTTTCTTTGCTTCTTCTTCACTTCTCTCCTTAGCCTTTAATGCTTCATCCGCTTTAGCTAAAAAGAAAGGACATACAACAATCAATGTTATAATCAGCAAATTTAACTTGCCAAACAACATTTGCCATCCAGATGGACCTTTCTGGGCTGCCAGCGCACACGGCCGGCTCACGTTCAGCTTTTCATCCACCAGTACCCCAAGTCCTTCTCCTCAGGGCTGCTCTTGATCCATTCTCCACCCAGCCTGTCCTTGTGCTGGGATTGCCCTGACCCAGATGCAGGCCCTTGGCCTTGCTGAATCCCATGAGGTTGGCAGTGGCCCACCTCTCCAGCCTGTCCAGGTCCAACCGTATCTTGGGCTTTTCGGCCACCAATACCCCAAGTCCTTCTCCTTAGTCATCAGGGTGAGGGAGGGGATTCTCCCCCTGTGCTCTGCTCTCGTGAGACCCCACCTGGAGGGCTGCGTCCAGCTGTGGAGCCCTCAACATCAGAAGGATATAGACTGGTTGGAGTGAGTCCAGAGGAGGCCACGAAGATGCTCAGAGGGCTGGCGACCCTCTCCTATGGGGACAGGCTGGGAGAGTTGGGCTTGTTCAGCCTGGAGAAGGGAAGGCTCTGGGGAGACCTTACTGCAGCCTTCCAGTACCTGAAGGTGCTACAAGGAAGCTGGGGGGGACTTTTTACAAGGGGCTGTAGTGACAGGACAAGGGGTAACGGGTTTACATTGAAAGTGGGGAGGTTTAGATTAGATATCAGGAAGAAGTTCTTCCCGCAGAGGGTGGGGAGCACTGGGACAGGTTGCCCAGAGAAGCTGTGGATGCCCCATCCCTGGGAGTGCCCAAGGCCAGGCTGGATGAAGCTTGGAGCAACCTGGTCTAGTGGAAGGTGTCCCTGCCCATGGCAGGGGGGTTGGAACTTGATGATCTTTAAGGTCCCTTCTAGCCCAAATGATTCTGTGATTTCTGTGAGGGGTATACCCAGTTGCCCAATTTCAGATTCCTTTTTGCAAAGCCCACAATGAACTCAGTGTGCATTAAAAAAGCACAATCTGTTTTTTAATGTATTTTCTTTAAAGATATCACTACAGTTAAGACAACAGCATAAATGCTATTATGGAGGGTAATTTTTGCATGCCTTATTAGTTCAATACAAATCTCCACATTAATTTTTTGTGAAGTAAAGAACTTCTGAGAGTTTTTACTCTTCCGTCTCCCCACTCTACCTGCCCCTAAACTGAACTCTAAAGAAACAAATGCAATGCATTAAAAAAAAGATTTGCTACCATAGTGAGTAATCCACAAGACCTCTTCTGAGGACAAAACAGAAACAAAACAATATTTTCAGGGACGCAGAGTCGCAGATAGCATTTAAAACAGGAGGCAAATCCCTATTACTTAGTACTAAATTAGGTAGTATACAATTTTCTCTTCACTGTGAATCGTAGCAGCAGTATTGTATTCATGTTATGACAGTATTCTTTAAAAAGAATCTTTTTCCCTCTAGAAACCTCTTCCCTTATTACTTAATTATCTACTAGTTGCTCAACTGCAGGGGTTTTCAAACACTTTACTACAGATGTTAAAGAAGATTAAAAATATACAGCACAGTAACAAGGGACTATCAATATACTCGGTAAATTAATTAAATTTCTGTTCTAGCACATCATTTATTCCAAAGCATTAATGTCTCAAAGGAGCCATTCTCTTTTATTGCCATCTCGCTGCCTGATGAGTGAACTAAGTGAGAATAAGTCTCTAATAGCATTACACTTGATGAAATACTAAGTTTTAAAAAGTATCACCATGTCAAAAGCAAAGGAACCCGAAAGAAACAGAATTTAGAATTTAAACCAGGCCTTCTTACGTAATAAAATCACTGTAAACTGTAGCAGCAATAGCAAACACTTGTTCAGTTTTGCAAATACTTGGTCCTACCACCTACTGAACCAAGCAACGATTTATGAAAGCAAAATTCAGTCCAGGTGTGGGGTACGAAGGGTTCTTGCCGACCTTGGTGTCTTTTTGCAGCCAGTAGCTGCACCTTCCTAACATATCCAACTCAAATAGTGGCGCTACAAAATGATAGAAGTAATTACATGGACATCTGTTTCCATTTACATGCTTTTATACATATTTAGACTACATTTAAAGTCATGAAATATTAAAACTTTTCTGCCAGTCAAGATCATTACAAGAATCTATTACATTAGATAATAAAAACAAACTGCTAGTAACTCTAAAGACTTTTACTTCATTTACACTTTATTCTCCCTGGTAAAAGGACAAGGATAATAGAAATTCCATTTAAATTCAATTTTGGTTATATCTGTAATTGTAGATATACCCCTTGAGTCATGTAAAATGCTCAGCTTATGTTTCTTTCAAATTATCCCGCTCGGATTCACATTCTACTCCTTACAACTGTCTTCAATATGTATTAGCAGAGCTCATTAGGCTGAAATTTAATAACGCAAACATCAGGTGGATTTCAAGAACCTCCATTATCAACACAAGATGGATTGCTTATATAGCTCGTGGGCCAACTGGGCGCAATTTAGATTCAATAAACTACCATGCCTAAATTTGATTTATCTATTTCACTATGCTACTTTGTTCTTCCTTACCGATTTGCTGCTGCACAGGAACAATTCATCGGGCATCTCAGTGGTTATCCAAGGCACAAAAATATTAAAACACACATGAAAGATGTTACTGGTCTGTGACTAATTTTCTGTTGTGTATTTGTTAACTTTAAATTGCTAATTTCCAACCTTTGTAAGTATAGTTAAAACTTCTGCTAGCAGAAACTGAGCTGTCCTTTCAAGTCCTGGAAAACGTAGCAATTTAGGAGGTATCACGAGGACAAATCTCTACACAAAATTGCTCATTAACAACAATTTAACTTAGCCCATAAATCTAGGGAGCAGTAAGTCTCTGAGGTTATAGGGCACCGTCCATTACGACCAGCAGAAGTCACTGAAGCCATGTGCTGCTTTAAGAATTTAACACTAAGCCTTCCCTTAAAATATTTTCAATTCTGTCATTATTCACCAGAAAGAATGATTAAAACCCCAGATGCATTTTGATCAAACCAAGTTGCAATTAAACAACATTAAAAGACCCTTACAACCTATTCCAAGGGTACCACACCCTCTCTGTTCTGCGCACTGCTACACCCTTACCCCCTATTTCAGGGCCATGTGCTGGCCCCTCGTGCTTGGAGGACCTGACACTGGGAAGAGAACTCCGTTCTCCTGCAATGCACTTCCCTTAAGCCAGAGGAGGGCGGACAGCTGAGTATCACCCCCAGCAGATCAAAGAAGTCACCTCAGCAAAAGTCTGGGTTTAATTGATCCAGGTAGCGGGAGTGCTGAGATTGCTCCTGGAACTGGGCTTCCTGCACAGACGAACAGCTAGCATGACAAAAGCCTGACTGCTTACTAAAGCTTTCTAAAATATTAAATAAATAAATAAAGAGGTGCTCGAGCTTGCAGCATTTAAAGAGCTCATCCAACCCCAGATAAAATTACAGCTGTATTGATTATCTTTTTTTTCTCTAAAGGATGGGAAAATGACACAGGGGAGATGTTTGCAATGTTTACCTGCACTAAAATAATGAAGCTGTGCAATGCAGGTATTTGCTGGTAGCCAGCAGACTGTTAATGCCCATGTAAAAGGATGAAAGAGCATTTTGGTAATTTCCATGTGTCCCCTGTAGAAGTGCTTGTTCCAGCCTGGCCGGGATCAGCCGCTCGTTGTGCTGGATGCCGCGCAATGGAAAAAGAAATCAATCCTACCTTTGCAGGGAGAGTAAACTAGGAGCAAAGGGCAGGACACGCTACACAGACGAATAAACGTCATGCAGAAGTGGAACGATATTGCTAAGCTGCAACAAAGGCACTAACATCTAATTAAAACTAAGCCACATTAACTACCTTCTCTGTTATTACAACAACGTGTCCCTGCCCATGGCAGGGGGGTTGGAACTGGATGGTCTCTAAGGTCCCTTCCAGCCCAAACCATCCTGCAATTCTATGATAAACCCAAAACACACGGCATGTTGCCATATGCACTAATATCCTAAATCTGAGTATGCTGATGTGTTCTGAAACTCAGACTGGCTCTTCGGTCAGCTTCATTCCACCTCCTTTCCCAACCTGATAACCACGGAAGGAGAAGCGGCTCCAGGCCGAGCTGGCAAACCCACCCGCTGTCACAGTGCCTTCTGGAGCAGCTAGGGCCATCGCTGTGGACTTCGGGGAGCGGCGGAGGCTGCGAGACTCAGGGCAGAGAGCTCCCTAATGGAACGGCAGGTTGCCTGCCAGACCTGCAACTTCGGTTCCTATCGAGGAGCAATTACCATGTACAGATCAACAACGTGCTCATTTTTGGAGATGAAGTACCATTTTAACTACATTGTTAAGCTGTAACTGGTTAACTCTAACAACAATCCATTTTCTTTGCTGGTCACCTAGCCCTGTTAATACTTTAAACTTTCTAATCGGTTCATACGGCACCAGGAGCCAACGGCCGCCTTTAGCTCACCACGGAGATGGACAAAAATACGCTGCAAAAATCAATAGATTCTGCATTAAAATGTGCTGTCTTACTGCATGACATTATGCTAACAGGAAATGTTGGAACAACCTCTTTGGAGACGACATCTGATAGAACAAAAAAAGAAGCTTTTCCAGGAAAAAAAGGACAAAAAAAAAAAAAAAGACAACAAATGGCCTTCACAAATAAATCGTCTTCTAAGTAGCACAAACAATGTGCATCAGCCTGTCTCTGCTCAAGAGTTGCTAAAACTAGCGGTTTTCAATGCTTTTGTAAAGACTCGATGTATGGGTATCATCATTATGGCTGCAGTTGTATGAGAAACATGTCTTCCAAGGCACGGATAGAAGACAAAGTCCTATAACATATGGATAACATTATTTTCTCTTAATTATTGAGTACAAGAAAAATGGAAAATTAGCAGCCGTGCCACCCTCTGCCTTCGAAGTGCTGCTTCTGCACAAGGTCAGGGAGCAACATGCACAGCTTCCTGGCCAAAGCTCATTTATTGATATTCTAAAGTAATTTGAATTACTTGCACTTCCACAAAAAAGCCATGCTGGAGAGTACTGCCGAGCACAGCATTCCCTCTCGTGCTTCAGGTGGCTATACTTCAATTTTGGTAAAAGCCATACCTACGCTCTATGTAAATAAGATTGTTTGGGAGCAAGATACAGCGCTGGAATATGATGCTCCAAACAAGACTAGGAGCAAGACACGGCGCCGGAGTAGGATGCTCCAAACAAGATTGTTTGGGAGCAAGACTTGGCACTGGAGTAGGATGCTCCACTGCAGTTCGGCAACAGCAGGTGCTCGCACCCTCCCAGGGGCACAGGACTGAACCTCTGGGGAGGGGGAAGCGCTCGGGGTTTGGGAAACACAAAGCCATTCCTTGACGGATGGGCACATCAGAGGGATGCTTTAACCCTGATCAGCTGGGCCAAGGTAAAACGGTTGCAAGCCAAGATGCTGACTGAAAGAGATGAGAAGAATATGAATTATTTCAAGGTAAAAATAGGGCAGGTGCTGTTTTGGGGGTGCAACGGGCATTTCCAAAAGCATGGTCTGGGCTCGTGGAAAAGCCTCTGCAGCACAGCCCTCTCCCACCACCGCGGGAGAAGCATGGAAAGTGCGTGGAAGTGGCTCGGTCCCGTGCCACGATGTAATTCGTTTAACTGGTAGAATTTAAAAAAGAGGAGTGTCAGGACACCCACCAACTGCAAACCATGAGTCGTTTGGGAAAAAAACTCACATTAAATATAATTGTAGACTTCCCAACTCTTCAAACTTAAAATTACAGGCTAGACATTTCAAGATGTATTTGGGGAAAATGAAAGCAGACAAACTAAAAACCACATACGGACATTACATCTAAAATGAAGCCAAGCCATCCACGATGCTCTTCAGAAAGACTTCATCTTTTTTTTTTTTTTTAAACACAAGCATTTTTGTACTTATAAAATATTCAGTCAGCTCACATACCAAAATAATCTATTATTAATTTACAAGGTGTTATTTAATTTACATGCTATTTTTCTCTAGTATATTGAATTTATCAAGGCTTGTGGAAATCCTCTCTGCTGAATATTCATATACTGACATGTAAAGTTATTTATCATACATCCAAAAAATTCCAACCCAAATTCAAAACAACTACTTTCTCGGATATTTCCTTAGACAGGAACAGAGAAGGCGCAGAGTCCAGCAGCTGTCAGTTCAAAACCAGAAGTGACAACCCTACACCCATTTTATCCTACCAGATTATGTCATTTTTCTACATTCTTGTCTTTTTTACTCCATGCTAAAATACCATTTCCCCAAAATTTAAATAGCACAAACATTCAGGTGCCCCCTTGTCTAGTTCATCCATGGACATCCTGACCCTGCCAGGATGGCTTCGTTTAGCACTGCCCCCTCTAATTCCGTCACAACCAAGTAATATGTCACGACACTCAAACATGAGCAGTTCCTACCATTGCTGTCCATAACCTAATTATGCCACTGGCTGTAATTACAGATATTGGAGATGCCCGAGTGTGATGGTGGAGCAGGGCAGAAGTCATCCCATGACTCCTGCCAGCACAGGAGGCACGTTGGCAATGCGCTGGGAGGTAACGTGCCTCCCGGCACATTATTTTTCACCCCTTTAGCAGCACCCTCGCTCAATCCCTGCCCCTTTGTGATTCTGCAAAGTATTTCCTTACTTTGGTATAACGGCTCCCGCTACGGCGGCTTTTCCAGAACGTTAAACACGTTTTTGGTAGAAGATACATTCAGTAACATGGGACTCACATCAAAAAAGACAAACAGGACCCAAATATTTTCTTCCTCCTGTTCTAACGTTGGGTATAACAATACAGTTGTGAAGACAAACCCTCCAATGCCAACCAGGCAATTTTTCACTGGTTTCTGTTAATTGCTGCTGTTTCCAACATGCAGTCTGGCGGGTATAAATGACACGGGGCGATGAGAAAGTGCAGCATGAGAGAATACCCGAAATCACGTAAACCTGCCTGCTGCGAACCAGCAGAAGTTATTCTTAAGTCAAAACGGGTTAAATATTAAACAAACTTCTCTAGAGAGAGGGGAGCACGTCCATCCTTGTCCGGAACATTAACATGCTGGTCAGAAATCTGTAAGGAAAAAATACCCTGAAAAGGGACACGGGGCATTGGGAAGCCAAAGGTAAGAACTGACAGATAAAATTCCGTACCAGCAAGCAGGGCCGACCTCCCCAAAGACCTTCCATATCCCGGTTACTGCCTACTGTATTAAGACTGCCTTTCTCATCACTTAATGCTTATTTTCATCACTTTGCTTAAAATATTGATAATCAATTAGGGCTACGTCTGTTTTGCCACAGAATCTGTGTCACAGTCTATCAGACTGTCAGGGCCAATTCAATCCTCATTCAAAGTTAATTTTTTCTTCATAAATCTGCCTTTGGAGGAGTCATTAGGCACGGAACATAGCCCGAGGTGCAATCACCTATTCTCTTTCATTAGCGGCAGGCAGGGAAGGTGAGGGAGATTATTAGAACTTTGGAATGATCACAAAGCAGCGTGCTGCCTGTCAGATCCCCCCAACATTTAATTCATCTCGCCAACTCGCCGGCGCGCGCTGCCAACAGTTTTAAATGGACATTATTCATGAACATCTGTGACATGCTGAATATTCTGAAGCGGGAATGATGAAAAAGCGGTGCCCCCCTTTGACTTGAAAATTAATTCTATGGTCAAAACAATTAGGAATATAACAAACATGTTTTGTGATGTTATTTTTAGTCCTCCAAGATATCCCACTTAAAAAGCTATTATTTTAGAAATATAGGTTTTTAGACATCAACATGCACACTCTAGACAGGCTACCACAGTATTCCATGGTTTTGAGCAATGGTGTGTTTCCTTTACTATGGAAATAAGTTGTTGGGTTGGGATTTTTTACACAATTACAGAATTAGCTAAGCTTCACTATCTGGTTTGTTGATATGTTTCTAAAATGTAGGCCAAATGAGATGACACATTGGATTTTAATACGATGCCATATTAAATTACAGCAAGCTTTTACTCATGGTGGACAATTAGTTGCAGTGTGTGAAACAGTTCCAAAATGTAAGTATATTTATTGCTGGTTGTCTTGTTAAAATGAGCACGCTATGGCCATTAGAGCATTTTTAAGGTAAGAATGGCAGAAATGCTAGTACAAGAGACTGGCATCCACAGAAAAGAAATAATGACCCTACAGCAGCTATGCAGCACCCCTGAATAGGTGCAAGGGGTTTAAGATGTACCTACTTTAAGGAAAAGTAACTTACACTTAATGAAATAACATCAATGAGTTCCTTGAATTTCATGCCAAAAGTCAAAAGAATAGTAATTTACAGGGTTTTTTGTTATTACTATGAAAACAGTGTTATCATTAGCAAACTTCTCACAGCCCCCATCATTCCCCTCCCAAAACAGTCTTGTTTTTCCAACTGCAAAATTCAGGGTCCGATCCTTAGCAAATTCAAGCTGGCCCAATTCCACTGCCTTCAATAGTGCTCAGCAAACCTACTCCAGCTGAGAATCTGGCACCAAACATTTAAAATAATAACAATAATAATAATAAAGAAGGTTTAACAAGCAGATCTTGGCTAGGTACATTCATCTATTATTTAGTGCGTTTCTAATTTCTTTCTCTCTCACACACGGTTTCCCACACACACATCTGACACAAAATCCAACTGAAATATGTTTTAACACTAAGGATTAATTGGCTTAAATTGCTTCCGTGGCTCCTGACTCATCGCAGTGGATGCTATTAAATATTGCAAAGATTTGCTCCCATCTCAGAAAAGGCTGTACATTACCAACCTGGACATCTTGCAGTCAGCTGATGTTTCCACCTAAGACCCACACCTCCCAAACCCCAGCTGAGCTCAGGAAAATAGCATAATTGGATGCAATTCGTGTCTCATCTGATCTTTAGTCTCAGAGACAACATGATTTCTTAGAATAATTCGATAATTTCAATGGAAATGTTTAAATGGCACCTTCCACCTGAGTTACTTTCTTCTGGGGAAAGGGGGTGGGAAGAGAAAGGAAGAGCTCTATAAAGGAGAAGGATGGCCCAGAGTTGAACATCCCCCTAATCCCCTAAGCCCTGTCACCAACAGACTCGTTCTTTCAACACTTAGGTGGATCCCATCACCTCTGAGTGCTCTGCTTTGAAAAGAAACTGAGATTCCTCTAGAACTAATTAAAGTAAGGAAAGGTAGGCAAGGCTGCGAAACCTACACCTGAAACCCCATTGCGAGGATACAGGAGATGCCTACAGTCTTGATACGACGACTGCTTTCAAAATCATCACACAAATTAATGAAGATTCATTTAGGCTGTTGGGGTGTTTTCTCTCGTTGATGTCAGTACGACCAGAAACCAGCCCTTTTCTTTGGGGATATAAAGTTTAATTCATTCAGAATTGTAATAAATGTGCGCCCCTTCCTGAGCTGAGAGGGTGATGTGAGAATCAGCTAGAACCAAAAGCCAACACACACGATTCTCCGAATTCCACAGACAAACCCAAGAACTGCTCACTGCTTCACAGCGCCCTACCGGAGCCTCCCACCTTTCAGAAACTGGCTACGAGGATAATGTCACACAACAGATCGAGCCCACGGTACGATCGGCGGGTTCGGCATCCCGCGTGAAGCCCGTTGTGCAGAACTCGCTCCAAGCTCTCCCGCTCCACGGACTGTGCCCCCTCCTACACCTCACCCTCCCAAGGAGGGCCCGTTGCTGATGGAACATGCCAGCCACTCAGGTCCAATTACCCACTCCATCTGCATGAGAAATTAGGTTTATGTTGTACTACCCACACACCTTTACAAGAAAGGTGCGACAGCCACTCCATGTAATTTCACAAATAAATTCTGTTACTTTGAAAAAAATATTTGTTTGCTTAAAATATAATCACTACTGAAAATATTTAAATAATTTCTGGGGAAAAAAAAAAAAAGAGGCGGCAATGCCTTTCACATACAATTGTCATTTTAGTCTGTATATTGAGAACGACAGTCGGCTTTGCTTTCTGGCGTTAATAGCGGAATTCAGCATGACAGCTTGTCAGCAAACTTGAAAAATTCAGTCACAAAACTGAGATTCAAAATGAGCCCTTCTTTCATCTGCCAATTTTAAAATGTCAGGACTCACCACGTTAAGCGAAAATCAAGTAGATGACAACTAATCTGGCTATCGAAAGGAAGCAATAAACCATGGAGTACTTAGAAACGATTACGAGGAACAACACTGAGAAAAGCCAAACCAGCCCAGAGCACCTTGTAAGGGCTCCGAGAATGTTCAGCTCATGCCTTCCAACCAAACAAAAACATAAGGAATAAATCTGTGGAAGTGGCCCCTGTTAGCAATGCTGCCGGCAGAGACCCGTCTGTACCACAGGGATAAAAAGTCTGTCTGGTTTGGCAGTTTCACATTAGGTCTCGTAGTAGCTTTTCAGAATAAACCTTCATAATACGTGAGGTTAATTCCCCTAATTTACTTCTGGGCACTGGCCCACAGTTACTGCCCAAGGACCGGCAGTCTTTTCCGTTTGGAATAATTGGCTGCTCGTTTACACTGGAAAGCACCAATAAGCACAGCCAGATTTGCTGTACCACACGGTCCAAATCACAGCAAATTGCAAAGAGAATTACCCAGATTCATCTCCCCGGTCTTACTGGTGCAAGATCCAGGTATCAGCTGCAGCCAAATGGGACAGGTTGTGGGGGAACAAACCATTCCAGTTAGGGAAGCCAGCGGAGTGCTACATGGCACACAAAACTATTCCACATGTGCCCCCCAAAAAGTTAAGGAAACACCACCTACTCATCAGAAAATGCTTTTGGATACTTCCTAGAGGAAAAATGGACAAGCTTTGTACCTTCTCTTCCCCCACTGTCTGTAGCAAAAAAGAGGGAACACAAGTTTTCTGTGATGAAAGCTCTACAGGAAAGAGAAATACAGAGCATCAGGACAGCACTTTGTAACAAATGACTTGTACCAAACACGGTACCTCAAATTGAATTAACTTCTTAGCACAAAATTACAATTGTAATTACAGTTACGAAAATACAATACAGTGCAGACTTAATCAAGAATGGAGTACAATTAATATACAAAGAACAGGGCAAGAACCAGGAAACATTTTCGAGGATTTTTGAAGAAAGAAGGAACTTTGTTCGCCCTACTCATGATCAAAACATGAACAAAACGTCCATATACACCAGTACATAGAAACACAGATCGGTTTGGGTTCGAAGGGACCTCAAAGCCCCCCCATCCCCCCCCCTGCCATGGGCAGGGACACCTTCCACCAGACCAGGGTGCTCCAAGCCTCATCCAGCCTGGCCTTGGACACTCCCAGGGATGGGGCATCCACAGCTTCTCTGGGCAACCTGTCCCAGTGCTCCCACCCTCTGCGGGAAGAATTCCTTCCTGATGTCCCATCTCAATCTATTGTTCTTGAGCATTATAAACTGTTAACATGAAAGACTCACAGAGGTACTGAACGAGGCATTGGAAAATCAGGACACTGTGCGCTGGAAAACTTGCGGGTGCAGGCACAGAAAACTCGCAGGATTTACTGTGCGTTAACTGCGGAATCATAAGACAGGCATCCAAAAGAACTTGACATCCGGCACCAAAAGGGGGAGTGTGTGTCAAGGAAAGATTTGTGGGGACGACTTATTGCCGACGCCAACCCACACTCAATTCCACTTGCCACAGCCTTGAAAGCAGGGCGCACAGAGCCCAGCGCAACGCGTGGTCCTGCATTACAGCACGGAACTCATCCCGATGGAAGAAAATTATGGGGAACTATACATTCTCAGCTTGTATCATTAACTACTATAATCATTTACTGTACACAGCATTATTAAATATTCCCCCAGGATAAAAGAGGTAAATATATTGCTTAAATATTCAGTGGCTGACTGTAAAATTTCATTCCAGATTAACTGATGAAGATGAAGAAATGCTGCTGAAAACAAACAATTTATCTTCACTGCGCACGGCAGATCGCTCTTGGAATTATGCCAGAGGCTATGTGGGTTTGAATTCAATAGTTGCATTAAAAGAAAACTACACCCCTACTACACACCGCGCTGAACATCCCTGAATAAACAGTTTGCTGCGGCGCTGCTTAAATAATTCAGAAAGGGATTTCAGGTCTCAAACATTTTTCTGAAGTATTGTATCCCTTAAAGTATTTCAAATGAATGCTTGTTTTTAAAACTCCTATTGAAATCCATTAGAATAAATGGGGAAACAGGAAAGTCAAAGACTCTGAACCAAGAAAGGGCTGATTTCTAGGAGAGGATTTAAGAAAGATTTTCATCAGTGAGAAAGCCACCTCCAAGGGCATGTATCTTGTAATATACACATGCATTCACACTTGCTCACCTGCAACCTTGAGAGATTCCAACTGGCTCTCATAAGCCTGGACAGCGTAATTTTAGCGCAGACATAGATGCATCTATAGATTTGTACAGAGCTATAAGGAATAAATAAGCAGCCTTATTCAACACCAGAAATTCCATAAACGTTCTCCAATTAGATTTCCTTTCCAGCTAGTGGAAGTGCTCCGCAGAGTCTGCTTCTGCAGTTTACTTTAAGAGTGTATTTCTCCCATTCTTAGAAAAGGTAAATAAATAATTTGAAATATTAAAACCTCACTAAACACTTAATGGCATGTAACTGCAACGATGAGGAGAGGGAACGCACGTTACAGACCAAATAACACAGCCCAAAAAGAGTGAATCAGCAAGCAAAGAGGCTGGTGCCCAACACCCAGCGCCTGCTTTGTGCGGATTTCAAGGACCATTGGCCCAGTTAGGCTCCGTGTGAACCACACACCAGGGAATGGCTGGAATACAGGAGGTGGGTGCCCAGAGCCCGTCTTCTGAGCCAACATCCTTTGAGAGGAGCCCCATCCACGTGCTGCAAGACCATAATGTGAAGCCTATCAAACTGAACTACATAGGGATGATTGGAAGAATTACTTTTAAAGCAGCTTTTTGGGTCACATGACAGTGCTAATGTAGACAGATCTCAGGGCACAACTCCAAATTTCCTGACAACAGCTGAGGATTTACACAGGGTCTGCACGACCTGGCAGAGTTCACGGTCTGCAAGTGGACGTTTTCTGAACAACTCAGGGCTGCTAAATACTTTCAAAGATGCAGAATAGATCCTACTCTTATCTCTTGTTTTTAACACATCTTTTCTTTATAAGAGGAGGGAAAATAATACTGCCATGAGGTAAACAAGGCTGGAACTCATACAGTATTTCTGAGCCTGATAGAGCACAGTTCAGTGTGCAGAAGTAAGCTCCTTGTGCCTCTCATATACACAGAGCTTCATGTCATGATCAGAGTTTCAGGCTGCAGAAATGTAATACTTCTCTTTTAGACTATGCCTACCAATACACATTTAAAAAAAAAAAAATAATCACCGCTTGTTTTCAGGTTCAATGTCACCATAACTCCTTGCGAGACAAAAATCAAGATTATTTCATACCTTCGTTGCAACCAGAGTAATATCTATCTCTGAAAAACACAGACCAACTGCTACTAACTTCTTTAATTGCTATTTTCTTACAGCACTTGACTTCAACTCCTTTGAACAACCCAAGATCAATAATTACCAGACTAGTTTCGAACCCACACGATAAAAATAGGTAATAAACTGCTACTGGTTGAAGAATGTGCTGTGCATAGGTCAGCTCAAGGTCCCAGGTAAACAGCCCGTCTGTGTCCTGGAGCCGTGTTTGACGCGCGCCTCCTCCTCTCCCAGGGTCCTCCTCCTCGGCTCCAAACATCGGGCCATTGCACCCTATCGATCTCCTTTAAATCTCCAGAACAATAAATTTCAAGACAACACAGCGCAAGCTGACTAAAGCTCTTTAATTACATGGCTGCTGAAAGGAAATCATTGATCAATGGCATTAGGGGAGAATCAACTGCCCCCCAAACCAGATCAAAGTCAATGAAACGGCTGAGTAGCTGCCCCATTTGGGACTCTTCCCAGATTAGTGCCCATGGACAAGCAAAAGAAACTCTGCTAACACATGCTGCTTACCACGGTTTTGAAGCTCTCCCTGGCAGGTGTCATGCTCTAAGCATGGTTTTTGATTACTCTAATTAAATATAATATTATCAACAGATCTTCATATTGATCCCTAAACCCTGCTTCTAAATAGAAAATTAAAAGCTCTGAGGGAGGGACTTAGAGGCTACCAGGTAGGTTTAATGGTTTTAATCTTACATCAGCTTTAAAATATTTCCTACAAGCACTATTGATTTCTTACTACAGCAAACAGAATTTTCATAATTTCCTTCATTAGAGTAACGTTAGCTGCTTTGTTACCAGCTAAATAAACAGACATAAACGGCAGCACACATCCACATTTTTTTTCCACCAAGACTAACAGTATTAAAAAAGCTTAAATTAATAGTGAATTTGCATTTTGGTTTCAGACCTACTTCAACAGAAAAAAATTTATTGCATAAGGAAATATTTATGTTGGTATAAAAAGTTTCTTTTCATCAACTAGTGACTAAAACCATTTGAATATGAATATATGTGTGTAGCATATACTCTCACATGCACATCTCATGTACGTGATAACGAAGCATGAAAAATACTCAGGATATTATAATAAAAAGGATAAAATATTTTGATTTTTTCTTAATCATTTTAAAGTTTACAGCGCAATGTGGATGTTTCCTATTAGCAGCACCAATTAGACATGAATCAAATCATAAACGACTATATAATCCCCTAAGTTTGTCCTTTAAAAACTCATTTAGCGTTATTACTTCTCTCTGGCAGGAGTCGGCAGCGCTAATAGGCACGCGCTGCCGCCGCACCACATCTCTCCTCATTCATTTCCTATTCCCTCAGGTGGTTCTCCTTGCTAATGCCCAAATGGCATCAACCTGTTGTTTAGCACATCCATGAAAAGGCGAGCCTGCTGGCTAATTTACCAAGGGATTAAAGCCCTGAAACCACTTCAATCTGTTACTGTGTCTCGGTGTAAAAGCCCTGCCCCTGACAGTCGGGCTCCCAAGCCAAAGGGAAAAAACCCAATAATCTCATTTTAAGAAAGAAAAAATCAAAGTGGGAGGCGTTTAAAAGTAATGCCTGCACACGCCAAACACATCAGGTGCAGTTGCACACGTTTGCAGCCTAAAAGCTAAAAAGAAATGGGAAACATCAAGTGTTGTGACGGTGCTAAGGGGACTTTTGTGTTTAAACGCGCTGATACGGTAGTCATCAACAAAACCCGACACTCTGATAACGTAAACCATGTTGGGTTGACTGCAGCCGACATTAAAAGTTCTGCACAAGTCTAGCTATTTCACCTAATTTTTAAAAATTTCGTATTCCTCTGCGACCACGGTGGGTTTATTTCCATGCTCACGGGAGACAAAGGGAGAGGGCTTCTCCGCTACTCCTCTGGCGACAGTCGCTAAAGCCCCATTCCCTAAGGACGTTAGGATTGTAAACCGCAGCACTGGACACCCACAGAATGGTCAGGCTAAGAGAATGAATCGTCTCTGTCAGTCTTCCTGGGAGCAGGGCTGTCAGCCGGGGAAGGGGGCGTCTGTAAACCCGCTCGGAGGTCGCACCCGGACTTGCACCCAAGCACAGCTTGAGGTCAGGATCCAGCCCACACCCACTCAGAGTCTTTTCCACCTTCTTCCTCCACCCTCACAAGTTTAATAAACACCAAAGCCATCATTTTTTAACACTTTAGAAAGCGAGCGTGGTGATTCATAACTACCTCATAATTAAAATTTTATGGCAAATAGATGCAGCCATCAGTCATCCAGTCGGGTACATCCCAAAAAAGGGAGATTTCAATTTACAAGCCCATGCAGTGCTGTATGAGCTACGCTGCGTAGAAACACATTTCTAGGGAGTTATTGAGCTGGGGAAAGCAAAAGTTGTTTGCTTTTGGGTTTTGTTTTTAAATCAAATACAGGGTAGATTATGAATTTGTTTCCACATCGCAACAGCTCCATGAAGCGACTGATGTTTAAAAGAAATATCAGCCTCTTTCTCCTCCCAGCGCTGTACTAATAACATTAGGTGGTATTCCTGGGACTTCAGATGCTAAGAATACCAAGAATACAGATTTTTCCGGAATTACAAAATACTAGGGGGAGAAGGAAAAAAAAAAAAAAAAAGCACATCAGTGCCAGGGGTTTCACAGACATTGAGGCTGGAAATTGGTGTTTGTAAGATATGCATATTCAGGAATATTTAACACAATATTCTGGATCCAATTTCAATAGATGCTATTTTACCGATAACATGGAGTGCTCTGACGGGCAATGCAAGTAGTGAAACTGCTGGTCTAGTACATACAGACAGGTTTATGGATTTCCCAAATGTGTACTGAGCATCTTGGCTCTCACGAGCTGTAGAATCCACCTCTACTACAGATTTAAAAGGAAATACCGCTCAAAAAACGTCAATCAGGATGCAACTACCTACCCACAGCCAGCTCATTTTGGATAGAATGTAGGGAAGTGTTTGCAAGCCGGTTTTACACGTCCACATTTCCCTCACCTGGCGGGATCTGTAAAACCTGCTCTTTTACCGTCATCTTTCTTTTTGCGATTTTATTTAGTGGGACATTATTTGTTTAGAAATACAATAAACCCAACATACCCAACTGAATGTGTTCCCCCGCACGCTCCTGAAAGGGCTTTTTCCTTAATCTCATAAATATTCCACATCACCTGGGAAATAGCCTTCTGTTGGAACATACCCAGCTATTAAACCAGTTTTGTTCTACAAAATGTTCCGGTTTGAGATGCAGTGCACGCTACGTGGCTTTCCAAGAAATATCTGCTGTTAAGATATAAGCGGACATCAAATTCCACGTTTCTGCCTGTACCCTAGTGCCAGAGGATAGTAATCCTCTGCAGGAATATTTAGGGATTCCCAAAACTCTTTGCAACTATAATGCTGGCTGTCAACGTTTGAGATCATTAACCACTTCTAAGATGAGGAAATACCTTGTGACTTGTGTGGAAACTTTGGCACAAGTTTTCCAGTGGAAATTTCTACTTTGAAAAAGAATCAGCGTGTATTTTCATCAAAAATTTTAAAAAGAGCTAAATATCAGACTTGTTGCTTTAACAAACTATTATTACATGCTTCACCAGTCCATTAAAGAAAGTAATTTAATCAGTTTGTATTTTCTCAGTAAAATCTCATTCAGAGAAATGTTATTGCCAGCTATCTAAATAGTAAATACTTATTATCCTCTCAAAATGAGGTTTTGCTTGCCAAGGGCAAACCCATTGCTGTTACTGTAGTGCTCTGTCAGAGAAACAAGAAGTTAAAAAGGTTATAAAGATACCATTAGCGTCACGGGACTCTCTTGTCAGGACTCAGAAGTGCTTAGTAATTGAGGGTTTCATTCAAAGTGTATTAGCACCCATATAAACGGCACAGCTAATACGATGCTTTAGGCTTTATTTTGTTGCAGCCCTACATAATCACCTACAAACAGCTGAATACTGTAAACGTATCTGCTGAAGAGCACGGCACATTTTATCATCTGTTTCTAGGCTGAGCCTTTGAATAAAACGTCAGTGAGGTACAGCTTAAAGGCACAGAGGAGGTGCAGCCAGCCAGGGCCACCAAGCAAGCACTAATGGCAACTAATCGGTGCTGGCAGCGCGTCCTCAGCGCGGAAATACAGCGCAGGGAAAGGGCACGTGCGGCGCCTTCGGACCGAGAAGCACGTTTATCGCCGCTGAAAATGCTAGGAATAAGGCTGCTCCTGAAAGTCTATTTGTACAGACACACTGCAGGGGAAACCTGGAAGCGGTAGAGCCCAAGAGCTAATATTCCTTTGTGAGCCGGGTGAGTGCAGCCAGCTGAGCCGCTGGAGCGGCGTGTGGGGCGGCAGGAGCGTCCCCAGCTGCCTGCAGCTCCTGCTTCAGGACACTCCGCCACTTCATTCCACGGGTTTGCCATCACCCGAATGTGGGTGTGGGTGGCAAACTTGATCAAAATTTATCTCAAGCAAACGCTTGAGATAGGGAACAATACTAGAAGTAAATAAAACCCCTCTGCACTTCCGTTGGTGCACAAACAACTATTTGCTGTAGTAGTCTGTCGCCTGGCCCTCATCTCACTCCAGGTAAACCTGCTGCTCTCCAACTACAGCCGTGTGAACAGGATCCTTCCCGGAAAGGGCTGTCGGGTGTTGGAAGGGGCTGCCCAGGGAGGGGGGAGTCCCCATCCCGGGGGGGTTTCAGAGCCGTGAAGACAAGGTGCTCAGGGACATGGGTCAGTGCTGGGTAACAGTTGGGCTTGGTCTTACAGGTCTTTGCCAACCTAAAAGATTCTATGATTCTATTAAATGCTTGAAGTGCGAGACCTAGACCCAAAAAATAGACGTACATTAAGATAAACCACTGGTCAGAATACAATATAAAACTCTTCACATGAACACCAATTCTTGCTGTTCTGCATCCTCCAGTTTTGCACCCATGTGTCCTCATCAAATACCCATCAGCACCACAGTTTTCTAAGTAGGTTTGCTCTTCCTCTCTGCCCTTCTCTTACTCTCCTGTTTGCAGCTGCCCGAACCTTTCCCTCCCCCTCCATGTCTTCCCCTTAACATCACTTTTAGCTGCTTTGTGCTCTTTCACTCTTCCACAACTTACCTCCCTCCTCTCCTTAATTCTACCCACTCTTCAGAAAATCCAGAAACGAAGCGTTACTGCAAGTTAGGAATATTCTTCTTATTCCCAGGGAGCCAAAACCAGAGCTGCAGGTGAGTACATCAACACGGGTGGGAACAACAGCAACAATTTCTAGGGTGAAATTCTTCTGTGTGTTTCCAAAAAAGGAACCGCTCACAGTTCCTGTTGACACACTAATTACAGAAACACTGCTAAGGATACCATCTGTACCACTGTGTTTTCATCGGAATCAGCTACCAGGCACAGGTTTAACCGGTTGCCCAGAGAAGCTGTGGATGCCCCATCCCTGGGGAGTGTCCAGGGCCAGGCTGGATGAGGCTTGGAGCAACCTGGGCTGGTGGAAGGTGTCCCTGCCCATGGCAGGGGGTGGGGCTGGGGGGGGTTTAAGGTCCCTTCCAGCCCAAACCATTCTACGATTCAACCATTAGCAGTTCCAGTGCAAGTTCTTTCTATTAAAAGCCTTGATAACATCAGGTTATCAGAGACCCTGCTGCCTCCCCCTCTGCTGCAGTGCTGTATCGTACGTACTGTGACTGACGCTTCATCTCATCTCCGCTGGCTGTAGCTAACGACCCGCAGCCTGAGCACAGCTCCCTTCCTACGGAGCTCTGCACTCTTGCAGGACCAGCTCAGGGTTCCAACTATCTGTTCATTTACAATGTCAATGGGAATAACCCTCGTCTCAAAGAACTGAAATCCATGACATCTTCCCTTTCCCTTCATGTTCCCTTGCCCTGAGTTGATAGCAATGGAATCACGATTTCCCCTTGCTCAAAGAGGCTCCCCTTCCTAAAAATCATTAACGTCTTTCAGAGAAGACTCTCCAAGGGCTTAAGATCAACAGCATAAAATGCTCAAAAGCTTTAAGACAATACTCCCATTCAATTGTTTCACTGGGTATTTTACCAGCACAAAGCGATACATGGTGGCCTAAAGAGAAGCCTGCCCAGAAATCTTAATAAATTACACCGTAGCCGTAGAGAAGAGCAATAGGAGGGGAATTAAAGGAGGATGTGACATGGAAACATACAACTTGATTGTTCACTTCAGCTGTGTTTTGAAATAATTTTTTTCTTGCTAGGGTAATCAATACAAATGATACGGCCAAGGACATGAGTTTTTGTTACTGTTGCCTTTTATTAAAGACACAATTTTGCCCTTTTTGCAGGTATCACAGTGTAATTCTTTAACAGCCTTGTGGCACCACGGCTGAAATCATTGCCTGCAAATTTAATTCAGTATGAACTTTCCTTGCTTTTGCATGTTGATTCACATTTGGAAGAGGTTTAAATCAAAGTCTAGCTTTTCATTTTTACAAAGAAGGCTAGAAAAATATATATATATCTCTGTGTGTGTATATATATGGTTTATATCTGCCAATAGACTGTTCAAGTAAATAATCAACACTGTCTCTACCATTCTGTCATTTAACTGTTCTTAAAAGCATCCAGAGTGATGTTTTAACTCGCGTCTCAGCCTCCTTCTCCCTTTCACACTCCTTGGTTTGGGATCAAAAGAAGATTGCTGGTGCTTGTTCAGGACTCCCTACCCGGCTCCACACCAGACAAGGAATTAGGAGTTTTAAATGCTAGAGGCAAATATAGCTCTAGGCGGTTAATGTAAGTTTATTCATCACATATTTGGGAGGGTTTTTTTGAATAAACTCTCTGAATGCACTCTTCAAGCAATCCCTATGCAAAGCTCAGAGTAGACCATGCGAGGCTCCCAGCTAGCTGGTACTTTTTTCAAAGGGAACCTACTCATTTGCCTTTAGATAAAATTATTAATACACATAATATACTACTTGAAGTAGCCAAGAGACCAGAACTGTATTCAGTCTTTGAAACCTGTTAACTCGGATGCTGTTCAAGGGTAAAAGCGCATTTCATTGCTGGGACGGGCAATACCCTACCACAGCCAAAACACAGCAACTCTCCCACCCTGCCCCAAGCTTTTCTGGTTCTAACTCCCATTATCTGTTTGGTATGATTAGGCATATTACTGCTTGATTTGGCATTTATGGAAGCAATGCCACCTGTCTAAAGAAAGCGCTATTTCTTCTGCAAAAGAAATCTTTATGTCCCTTCTTTTCGTTTCTCCACACCTCTGACATTTTTAGATTTTTCTCCAAGTCCATTGCATGCTTTTCCATTTAAAAGTAAAAACATAAATAAGTTCTGATATCTACAGGTAGCAGCATCCAAGGAATGCAAGTAGTGTTAGCTGGGAATTGTGAAGAACATAGAGCGTGACCGCGCTCCCCCAACCCCAAAACGAAGTTGTACAGAACAGTGGCCTAGAAACAAAGAAGTTTTAAGTTCCTGGTTGTACTGCTTGGATCACTCCAAGTGATCCAGAAAGGCCACTAGCATTTAAAGTAGACATGCAACATGTATGCCTTTTACATCTCAGGGAAAAAAAAAGAAAAAGAAAAAAAAAAAAAAAGGTCTTGGTGCATACAGAAAACAATTTTGTCTCCAAAGACTGCATTTTCGTAATGTCACATGTTGAAATACAGGTTTCTCGAAACACTGAGAAAGCATGGACTGTTGAAGATATGTTTCCCAAGAAAATGAAGGGAATACTTGCCCTATACTTCTGTACAGAGCCCATACTAATTATATTTTAAAGAGCAAATTTAAAGAAATAAAGTTTTAGCTATCTAAAACTGAAAAAACCTCTCAAAATAATAGTATGCATAGCATTTCAAAAGATAAAGCCACCACTATTACAGAAGTTTATCTCAGTCTGCTTTTCAAGAGTGTCCTTGTAAGCAGATGATACTGTCCTAAAACCCTGCCAAAATAACCCAAAGCCATCAAACAACTCCTATCTTTTTTAAAATGCAGGTATTAGAATTTCACAAAACACAGAGGTATGAACAAAAGAAAACCACTAATGCCTATTTTTATAGAAATTCCTGTTGGTAGTCTCTTAAGTATCCGAATTTCTCCGAAGTCACAGGAAGTTCCCATTAAATGAAAGGCAGCCATCCTCATAAAACGCCCAACACAACTGCACCACTGTGGGGAGGGAAATCTTTGCAAGACATCCACTACTACACTTCACGATTTATTCAGTCGACACCTCATAATCATCTCTAAATCTAATGGGACACGAATGCATTTCATCACAGATGAAAATCTTCAGCGACTGGTAAAATGAAAATCAAGAAATTATTACAATCCAGTAGTTTGGCTTGCAGCACGCATTAATCAGAAATCATAATAAATCCACATGCTTCTTCAGACAGCACATTAGTCAAACAGTTTTGTATGATAACGACGTTGACTAATGGGCTCAGAGTTAGAAGGGTCAATCATAAACTCATCAAATGCTTCATTTAATTTCTTAATTTGGACAAACACAATTTGTTTATGGGAAAGATATCAGGTGTTCTTGAATGAATAATGGCTATGAAACCAAACTCCATTAATCAGCTCTTGATTACAAATGACTCAGAGATTGTTCTAATTTCATTCATTTGGGTCAACAAAGAAAACATGAGCAAACAAAACCCCTTGGAAAAAATGGCACACTTAGCTCACCATATTTAATAAAGTTGTGATAAATATTCTTTCAATAACTGTAAAACAAGAATTTTATTACCTACATTAAATACTATTCTTGGTTCAAGTGAAAAATTAATATATAGGATTTACAAGACCAGGTAGGCACGAAACAAGATCTCCAGGTGCTGGATGACTGTAATTCTGAATTCAGAGCAACGTGCTTGCATTTCAGGTTTTCCTGAAAGGATAAATGTGAAAAGCATAAAAATGGCAGGTTTTGATTTCCACTTGCCGTGAAATACTTCAAGAATATGATGCAATTCAACGTCTTCAGCAAGTAGGTGAGTGAGCTTAGCAGAACTGATGGAGAACTAAGGAAAAAAGGCCCGTGGACCTGCCTATACCAAGAATCACAATTTCCGCTCTATTTTCCAGGCTTTAAGTTTTTCAAAGTTTGTTTGTGAGAGGAGGGTCTGGACTCAGGAGGAACCTTCTCCAACATTGTTAAGGACACTGCGGTCAGATTGAGCTGCCCGCCACCCACCAACCGCAGCCACGCACAGAATGACGGGCTCTTACCCCACTACCTGTCCTAACTCCCTTAGAGCACCTAGGAGTGGTACAGGAGGAGGATTTCCTCTGATGACCAGTATGGTGAGACGCAAATTCCAACAACCCAAAGACCACCTCTTGGTGGAGGTGCCTTCGTGTTCCTCTGCTCCATGACAGAACTGTTGCATTGTACAGCATCAGTATCAACTCCATCAATATCTGGCTCTTGAATTTATGGCATTTGGTGTAGCAACAATGACAGAAACAGAAATATTCATTGTAGGTCTGCATTTTTCTGCGAGTATAGACTTAAATACAATAATCATAGTTAATTCTATATCTGCAGTTCAGGTACCTTTGCTTCACGCATAGCAACGTATTTCTGGACAACCCTGAAGTTGTCTCCCAGTCGAAAACAACAGCAGATAGGATACTAATTACTAATTACAACTTCTAATCTCAGGCTGGCGCTAAGGAGGAAATGAGGATGAGATGGTCACACGTGAGGCCAAGTTCTGGGACGTGGGCTTCTTTCCCGCTCTGTCAGCAACACCCCGCAGCTGTTGGTAATTCAAACACCCTGAAGCCATTGTTCTATCTCAAAAGGGCACTGTGATCTTAAATCACTGATAGGTAGGGATTATTTCTCTATTAAAGGATAGGTGCCTTGAAAATGCCTACAAGTTGGCACAGGAGCAAGATCGCCACACTCAAAAACTTGCAGGATGAACCACCATGACAGTGAGAAGAAGGAAGGACGTTTCATTTCTTTTCCACATTTCATTTCTTTTCTATTTATTTCTCCCGTCAGCGAGCTGGGTGAGAGATTCTGGCACACTTCACATCTGGAAATTAGACGGAGAGGCCCATAACATTTAAACACACGACTCATGCCCACCAGCCCCAGCGCTGCTGAGCAGATCGAGTACGTTAAAGCCCTTTTCTGGGCATTCATCTTACAAAATCCAGCCAAACGCTCTCCAGCTTCACTTGTAGAAAATCTAAACTGAAGGGCGGTAAACACCCAAAGATTTGCAGGGGATACTGTCATAGCATATCTTAGGGGCACACATTCTGGCTAATGCTTTAATGACCACGCACCACAGCAGGCACCTATGCAGAGAAGACTGGGTAAAAGATGAGAAATAACTATTTTGCTATTAAGACATAACATTTCCCAAAAGGCATTCTTACACAGAAACTAGCCACACAACCACATATGGTTTTTGCAGCCAGAACGGCGCATAATTAAATTACTGGGCAAAGTTGCTAAATATGAATTGATATAAAACTTAAGCTAACTGAAAAATTGTCTTTGACTTAAGATCAATAGCAGGACTGAAAGATTCATCTGCACATAATTAGCACACATATTTGCATCAAAATCATGTATACCATATGCTACAATATTACTGAAAACCCATTAGTTATAACGTAAGCCCAAGGTACTTCTGTTTCACTGTAGCACACAGAACGGGTCTCAGATAAAAATCTAACAAAACCCTGGAAATTCTCAAAGCTTTGGAATTATTTCTAAAGGCAATAAGCGCTCATTAACTAATAAAGTTCCTGTAAAGTCTACTTATAGGCCCTGGTTTATATTATGGCATCCCTCAACTTACCCATTGGCTTCTTAAACTAGAAAAAAACCCCCACATTCTACAAAACCAGTTCAAAGCATTTTTTAAAAGTCTCTTGTAAGAACCTAGAAGAGGTTCGTACATTGAATGCCTTTTACCTACTAATACACTGGTATTATGAATTTTAAACTGACTTTGTTTCAACTCTCTACCCACATTTGTTTCATTAAAATTCCGTATTTTTTAAGCAATCACGAAAACGAAGTCGAATTAATTATTGAAGTAACTATTGATTAATCAAGGTTTTACTTTGCTCACCAATGACACAAACCAGCTGCACTTCAAACTCACATACTCTGCAAGGACAAGACCATTAATATGTTAAAAAAGTAATTGCTTGCTTTCTTATATAGTTGTTGCTTTGTGTGCAGAAAGTATTATTCTTCTAGTACTCTAATGAGATTATGTAGCTTTACCAACAAATTAGGTACAATTAACGTACGAAGAAATGCATTTAGGGCCCAGCTACATAAGCACTTGTCCATGGGTTTGAAACTCACTGGTGCAGACCATCCAGGTGAGTTCTAATACTTTCCACATCTTTCTCAAATTCAGCCTTAAAATACCTGCAATTCTCATAAAACACACAATATAAACTTAGCTCCCATGAATTTATTCCAATATACGTTTTCTTGATTTTTTTTTTTTTTAATCATTTAATTCTGACATCACTCAGAGTTTGTTCGAAAGCGCCCTTTCTGCCGACGCGGTCAACGAAATGGGTTTTGACACAGAAATCTGCTGAGCAGGAACGAGCAGTTGACCTAGAGACTGGGTTCACTAACTCCATAATTGAATACGTTTCCTAAATTAGCTACTTTTCAAGACTGGAATTAAAATCTTTCATCTTCAAACGTGTACCTACAGCAAAAGGATATACTATGAACGCTGAGAAATCACTCTGAACTGAGGATGTGCTTCTGCTACAGTAACACTCTCTGAGCAGAACCAAGGTAAAAACAAGCAAACACACAAAAATTCAAGCATTTCATTAATCACGAGTTGTGAAGTAATATGTGGAGCGTGGGGCCAGCATGCTCTGACGGAGAAGGGAAAGTGATGAATCATCGAATCACAGAACGGTTTGGGTTGGGAGGGACCTTAACGCACGGCCCCATGGCCTTAGAGCATGGGGCATCGCCACCCAGCCCCAGAGCTGCTGCTTCGGGAGGGGTGCTGGGGTGTCGCACCCTCCCGTGCCCACAGACAGCCACCCAGGTCTTGCTTATTTGGTGGTGATTTTCCTTAGGAACAGATTCTTATTCATGCAAATTCCCCTTCACCTGAGGTGCAAGAAATGCTGTGCAAAACACTTTTAAGAACATTTTTAGTGACGACATCCATGCTCGTCACGTAGAGAAGAGGTAGTCCAGCAGGAGATCCTGGCTCACAGAATTGAAATTTTTATATAACTAGAAGTAAAATTCAGTTATCCAAAGTGTCAATAAACACTGCTCAAGACAACAGTTTGAAATTGATATAAACAAGGGTTTTGTATTAAATCAAACTCAGCATACCCACATAGTAACTATAGCCAACTCTGTCAATATTTGGCAACTTTCAAGCTTGTTCTAAGTTCAAATTCTTACAATTTCTAAGGAAAGCATTATTTCAATAGCTATTTTTAAATCTTCACAAAACAGGTAAAATACTCTATGTATTATTTCGTCCTTTATGCATATATACCAACACATTATCCACCCTTCTAAAATTGTTTGCATAATTAGAAATTCCAACTAAGGCCACCAAGTTTTCAGTGGAAAGAACACAATAGCAGAATTAAGAAAACCATAATCAAAATGAGAAATCCATGACCACTTTATAAATTTGGCATTTAAAAATAAATGCACCAATAACATGAAATTTTTCATACTTGTTGCCACCTGCCTGCCTTACTACTTTGCATACCTAGAAAAGAGCAAAATAGAGGCCATCCTATTTAACTAAACAGTTTTTATTAAAGTAAAAGAAAAGCAAGAATCTATGAAGTAGCAAGTGATCCTATTAGTTCCACCAGACTAAAATCATACAGTCTACGTATGTGGTCCTTTCAGCCACATCTGTTATGAGCCATTTTGATACCAGAAAGCAGAGAATATCTGACTATTTATTTATCAGGCACTGAGTGCAAATTAGGGTTTTTCTCCCCAGTAACATGTGTTATAATGGGTAAAGTTTTTTTTAAAAAATGCAGTAAGTATTATACTTGCATTTTTACAACAGCTAAGGCCAAAGTAGTAGTTACAGTCAATTATTTTCTCTTTAAGGAATATGTAATA
The DNA here is from genome assembly GCF_000690775.1 of Eurypyga helias. Classification (NCBI taxonomy): domain Eukaryota; kingdom Metazoa; phylum Chordata; class Aves; order Eurypygiformes; family Eurypygidae; genus Eurypyga; species Eurypyga helias. Next base: position 39,764 of record NW_010258421.1, read on the forward strand.
TATAATAAAGATGCATGGTACAAAATTAAAGGAGCAATCTGATAGCATAATTCAAAGATAATGAGTTAAATACCCAATATCCAGAACTGCTGCCAAACAGATCTGATAAATGTTTAATGCTTATGATTTGTATTCATCAATTTTTACCGCATGTTGCTAATGTCACATTAGTGTCTCGGTTCTGAAGTTTCCTTCAAATAAACTCGGTCAAGAATTCTTTGCACAAAAACGCTCTATTCTTGAACGCGCTTTCAGCGATAGATTGAAATGCAGATTCCAAAAATAGATCAGTCGCTTATTTCAACTCTAGACCTTTGAAAATCCAGATCAAGTGCCTTTTGTCATCGTCTTTATATGGAGAGTAAGAAATTTCTACTTATCACCACAGAAAAGTTTTCGGCCTACTTTGGGAAAGGCAGCCAGATCGATAGTTTGAAATGTCCACGCGCTCCTTCTTATCAATACATGTACGTTTTGGAATATTCATCCCTATTTTAGTCTTTATGAGAGAACATGGCTCCTATACACTAATTTACAGCACAAATTAACCGCCTTTAAAGGTCTGAGGTTTCCTGCAACGCTTCTGGTTTTAGCGAGGCAGGATTCGAAGCAGCGCAAACCTTTTTCCTTAAAATTAGCGACAGGAGCGAGCGAACGTTTCGCACAAAACCTCCGCTCAAATCTTCGGTGCTTCTCCGTCTCTCGGTAATGAAGTCTGGGAAAGAAATCACAGACACCCAAGTGGTTTGGCAACTGTAAGTGACAGAAGCTCAGCTAAATCCTCTGTTTACACTGGGGATTAGCCGGGTAGATTGTGCGCTGCAAACTGAGCTGTCGATGGTCAAGGGAACCTGCTCCCTGTCAGCCCGTGGGGCAGCGGCACAAAGCCCGGTCCTGGTAGGAAGTGACCCATAAACGTATCCCTACGAAGGATTTATACAAAGCCAGTCTGCCTCACAGAAACTCCATATGACCATTAACTGGCCTGCAAGGCCTGCCAGGAGGCCTAATTACAGGCCTACAGAGCCCAATAACAAAAGCTGAAGAGCTTTAGCCTAGGGATGATCTGCTTTATACTGACTTGAGAGAGTCCATATAGAGTGACAAAAAGAAAGAGGTTTAGCTTTAAAATTCTCCCAAGAGACAAAGCATTGTAGCTAAGTCTGGAAGGCCCACATGCAACATACTTCAGATGGGCTTAAACATCCCACCCTCTCAAAATTAACATTCAACTATTGCCTGCTTAACATCTGCTCAAACATGGCAAGTTGCTGTGATATTGTTAGAGGATGCTAAAAAGGCTTGCTTGCACCTCAATATTAAGAAGGGTAACTAAATAAAGTTGTGCAAATCTAAATCTATAGATGAGACCAACAACTTCTACTGAAAGGCAGTTTTTATAAACCAAAAATCAGTTGCCTTAAAAACTAAAGTGGAGCACTTCACTAGCTTCAGGTATTGCCCTGCTTAATGTGAACAAAGACACTGGCATTAACCTACAATAAAGAAAAAAAATCCTTTAACAAAGTGCACAGCAAAGTCAGCATGAGCAACCTCCCCTAAAGAGCAGGACTTGGAAAAGCTGACACACTGAAAGCACTTTCAGAACCTATACTCTGTGCATCTGTAGCAGAATTAGTGTATCTCAACATATCACTTTCTCTTGCTTAAAAAGCCACAGAGATGAAGCCACACAATTTCCATGTCAGCAGGTTGATGTGAAGTCAAAAATTATACGTGCAAACTTCTCCAGATTGAGCAGGCAGCTCCAACAGGTAAACGCTCCACTGAAACACCAGAAGAAGAATAAAGCAAAATAAGGACTATCTAAACTTTTTTGAACCCAAATTCTTTTGGAAATCACACCCCTTATAAAGAGCCTCGTCTATATGCAAAGCTGCTGCCTGCGGTACCTGGCATGAAAGCAGGGATAGCTGGTTTACCAGCCTAACTCACACGAACAGAGTGCAAACAGCTCTTGGACTGACATTTCCCATGCTTGGAGAAAGGCTGGGAATTCCTGCCTTTTCAATTTGAACATAGTGTCCTCAGACATTCTGCTCTCTGATAAAGCAACAGCCCAAATGCTCACTCGTAAAAAGTATGTGTGTATATTGCATATAAATATATATTTGTTCACGTGCCCAATTTGAAGAAAGCGCCTGAACTCTGACATCAAAACAGGTTTCCCTCAGTTCTATATATCACAGACTCACAGAGTGGTTTGAGCTGGAAGGGACCTCAAAGCCCCCCCAGGGTCACTCCCTGCCATGGGCAGGGACACCTTCCATAGCCCAGGTTGCTCCAAGCCTCATCCAGCCTGGCCTTGGACACTCCCAGGGATGGGGTATCCACAGCTTCTCTGGGAACCTGTCCCAGTGCTCCCACCCTCTGCGGGAAGGATTCACGTGAAGAATATGTTCCGTTTATCAACGCTAACGAGCTCAGGCGGCGTGACTCCCCCGTTCCCACAGGCTGGAGGGGGCAGGTGTGTTGGCAGAGCAGCGTTCGCTGTGCAGGGCTAGCCAACAGCAGTTACCTGCCACCTCTCCTTTTGTGTGTTTAATTAGTCAGTATAAGTCATTAAGGCTACGTTCTAAAACCGTTTCCAGCACAGACAAGCGTGATAGAAGTCAACTCCTCCAGTTCCACAGGGACATGTTCCAAAGGCATGTCATTACTTACAGGCAACTTCTTTCCTCATTCCGAGTGACCAACAGCGCACACATTTACTTCTTCCACGTGTACACAACAAACTTACATCCCAGTCTCTCTTCCCCTTTTCCACACACTGCTTTAATCTGCGGTACCAGCACTGACAAGGACACACTGGAATTCAGACCCTTGGATGGGGCTAAACCAAAGGGAAATTTAGATAGTAAAAATTATGAAATCGGAAGCAGCATGATGCTATGGTGAATAGCAAATTACAAACTCAAGCAATAGATAAATGTATTGCTGGGAAAGGTGTCAGCAACTTCAAAACCCCCCATCAGCTTGAGGTGGAAGTCAGACTGCTCTTAGAGCGGACACTGGTAATTCAAACAAACGAGCTTCGGTTCATGGCCGTTAACGCTTACTACGTGTTCTCTCCCTGCACACTTCGGCTCTGTTCGCTCTATTCGTCTCATGTTTACCCAAAGGCATTTCCAGTATATTAAAGCCAAAAAAATGAGCTCAGTAAGCTAAGTTAATTCTTTCCAAGTATAGCGAGATACGGAAATCTTCAGAATGAAACAAGCAACGCATTTGAACCCAGAGAATATAAGCCATGTGAGATTATTGTGGGAAGTGGGACATGAACGGCATGGAGATGGCAGGGAAAGGGGAACAGAAATGCCAGCGTAACAGCATGTGGATGGAGATGAACAAGGAAGGGACCTTCCTGAAGGCCTCTCCAGCACTCGATAACTTTGCGCGGTCGCAGAAGGTGAAACTGATGGTTGGCCCAAAGGAGGGAGGAGTGCAGTGTCACTAACCACCATGAAAAGGTGGATAACACGTTTGAATAAAGCACAGCCTTTCTCCCCACTCGGTGGGATCGGAGCAATCCCTATGAGGTGCACAGCCAGATGTTCTGCAAGTTAACTCCCAGCTTGGGGAAGGATCCTGTACCGGGCACCGCATACGCCCGCAGCAGCGTTGTTCAGCATCACCGAAGTACAGATCTACATTCACATTCTATTCACTTAAACCACATTTACATTATATTACATTTACATTATATCCAATTAAATCACACGCTACAACAGCAACAACAACTACCCTGTTGATTGTCAACTCCCTGAAAAGCTGCTTGGTAACAGTCTAACCACGATTGGGTTTTTTGAACTTAAAAGGTGAAAAAAGGGCTCATTTTGAAATGGGTAAATGCACAAAAAGATACTGGAACAACATTATTAACGTTTCCAACACTCCTCTCACACCAATTTAATAAAGATTCAGTTGAACTGATTGAATACAGGACTGGGGGGAGAAGGTGGGGGAACGATCTCATAAATGTCTGAGCCTGCCAACGCTCAAACAAAGCCAGGAAAACACTTCTTTCTGTATTTCGGATGGTAAGAGAACAAAGAGATTAACTCTCTTGAGTTATTTATGAACAGCTTGCAGCTTCAATCTAAGTTTCAGGCTTCAATTGTGAATATTTAAATTTTAAAACATCACAGACCTTTAGTATGTTTGGAAGTCTTTAGGACCCCAAAATTTCCTGGGTCACAATGATATACAACCCATAGGTATCTTTTCTACATTTCCCAGGTGTTAAATTAAAAAACGAGGTGTGATAGATGTGAGTAGTATACACAAATTCACAAATTGTGCTTTTTTAGGTCAGTGCTGTCACATCCATTTTATAATTATATGTGTCAAAGATTTATTAAAAGGTATGGAGAACAATGCTTGCATTTGAAGCTAAACGGTATAAAAGGTTAGATGCTTTTTTGAAAAAGAATTCAGAAATGTGAGAAGATGTGTAGTCCTTAAACCAGAAGGTTTCCATAAGGGGGCAGATGGGAAAACCTGGTATTTCTTGGAAAATGCTGTTTGTAAGTGAAGAAAACATACATGAGAGATGAAAGCTGAACTAAAGATAAATATGTATTTATTACAATGCATATGAACTACTGGTAGCTTTCCTTTTTGTGTGACCACGTTTTAACGGGAAAATTAAAATAAGATAAAGAAATTAATTAGGATTACCAACCCTAACACAGACTACCATTTTAGAGCTTTAAATCATTATTTTAACACTCTGAAGACAAATGCAAGTACATAAAGAACATCCAGTATGTTATATAAAAGGAACATTATTCCTTTACAAACTGATTCTAATTACCATGGTCCTACTACATATAAGGTTCTTGAGTAAAGTTTGCACAATTGTTTGTATAAGTGCACCAAAACATATGCACCCTTGTAAGCAACCACTTGGAGACCGGGTGAAGAGTGGACAAAACCCTCTGCATCAAACCCAGCTTCGAAGAGCGTGGTGTCCTGCCACCTCATGCCACCGTCAGGGCGCGCGACCTGCGCAGTGGCAAGGAGCAACTTCCACGGGGGAAGAGCCAGAGAAGTGCAGGTCAAAGCAGTGTACTGATCATGAATAAATATAAACCAAAGAAGTGGAGCTCCTGTCCACTTGGGAACAACCACGTCTCTGAAATTTAATATGGATTTCAATACAACATTGGCAAAAAAGGCAGGATAAATGGAATGATATTTTCATCCTGGGTACAACAATTCCTTTAAAGTTTTAAAGCTGGCCTAAACCAACAGCATCATTCCAAGTTTCATTCAAATTAAAGGCTTCAAAACTAGAACGTTCCAAGATACGCACCTTTCCTTCCTTCTTCCTAGTGCTAGACTAAATGGGAATGTTTCTCATGTAGAGAACTAGTATGTAGCTCAGCCTCTGGATCTGAGCCTTTTGGAAAGCTTGGTACATATTCCTGTTACCACTTCAAATAAATAAATACATGCATGCACTAATTCAGTTCAGTGCTAAAAAATGAAAAAAAAAAAAGAAACCAACCCAACTTTCTGAGAGCACAGAATAAAGGCTCAGCAGCAGCAGCAGCAAGAGGAGAAACACACGAAGTCTGAGTGCTGGTTGTCAACAGCAAACAAAAATTGCTTATTTATATCTCCTTAAAGGGATTTACTAAGTGCCAGTGATGTGCACCAGTTTCATCTTAACCAGAAATTGCAGCAAGCTATGGAGTGAGCATTTGCCTAACAGAAAAGGATAAAATTACTGTCTTAATCAGTCCTATTTTTCTGTTATTGCAAAAATTAAAATACGTTTTTGAAGAACAGAATTTTACTTATAACAGCAACACTTACCAGCTGCCTCCAGAACCAGCTGTAATCTAGCTTTGGCCTGTTCAGCA
>NW_010258421.1:45670-48780 GCF_000690775.1 Eurypyga helias
GATTTGTAAATCTTCAGCACTGTTTGCACACCCGCCACCAAGGCCCCACGTTACCGACTACGGCACTGCCATCGCCAACGGTGAGCTCCCACCTCCGCCAGCGACTCAGTGCTAAACGCCACCCCAAGAAACCTCCAGGCTGAAACGAGTACTAGTGTATCTGAGGTAGAAACCACCCAAAATTTTCAGAATTGACAGAAAATATAATCGCAGTGAGGTAGCACTGTGGCCCCCGCAGCCACGGCCAGGCTGAAGCCCACTTCCAGCTCAGTCCTCCAACAGCAAATCCTCCCCAGCTCCTTGGTGACCCCATTCCACAGAAATACATGGCTACAGAAGCATGCTCAAAACCTAGTTTTAATATGATTAATATGGTGAGTTTTCACACTTCTTCTGTTATCTGTTTTGATTTTTTCCTCTCCTTAAGGTATTTCTTCACATCTGTTGGGTTGAGGAACATATTGTTGGCTGTGTACCCACTATGCTAATTATTCCAAGTGATGTCTTACTGTGTCCAATGTGCTTGCCACCCCTCTAATTTTGAAGCCACTCAAACGTTTTCACAGTTAAATTTATACACAAACCACATTTGTCACGGAGTTGAGAAGTTGATTATTTCTGTAAGCATCTGAAAAGTTTGGGAGGTTTCTGCTCTGCACTAAAAACAAAACGTGATGGAAATTTTTGGTGTCATTGTTCAGCTTTGAAAACTTTTCTAGGCAGATACTGCTACTGGAACATTTTTTCCAATAACCAGTCTAAGTTTGCACCCTCCCAGTTTCTCCCCATTAGCCACACAAACATTAATCAGGGTAACGAGGCAAAGCTCTTTGCTATGAATGTCCCAACTGACAGAAAGTTAGCTTTTCTCAAAAATTTCTTTAAGCAAAGACATCTCAGATTGTGTTGTGCATGATGTCACAGGTTACAGCACAACTGATACCATCATACTATAAAATATAATCTATACAAAAAGGCCTTGTTCTCTGAAAAATGGACTGTCATAATTCGAAAGAGTGAGAGTTTAGAGAGTTTCTAGTTTGAATGTCACTAATACTGTGTGCAGAAGCACACATATTCTTCTACTAACTAATGAGAAAACCATTTTCTCCTTTTTAGAGATTTATTTCTTTTTATTTATTAATCCTCTGTTCTACATTATGTCTACACCTGTTAAGAGTGGCTAACTGAGGGCCAAGAACAAGTCAGTTGCTACTACAAGAATGCACAGACTGCTCCTTTCACCAGCACGCAATACGAAAGATGTTCTATTAATCCAGAGATTGGTTCCTGAAAAAAGGATATTTAAATGAAGATCCAGATTTTAGTTGTATGGAGGTTGAATATCTTTTAGGTTAGAATTTTGCTAGCTGTTTGCACAGACCCAAAACCATCAGGCAAAATTTATCATTATAAATACTATACTGATGCTACCATTAGTGCTGACCACTGATCTCGGTGGCAGCAAGAGAAATCCTGAAATTTATTGAAAAAATATCTTCAGATTTCTTCCTCTTGCAATGAACTAATTATTACAATATGTCTTGGCATATTAAATATGTCACTAGAGGAAAGAAAGGAGAGGAAGAAAAGGATCTGCTTTCCTTCCAGAGCAAACTTGCCCGACTTACTCAGTTTCAGAAAAGCTGTACTTGGCTTTGTGGTTTTTCCATTCCTATGACAACTTTAGATAGAAAAGAAAAAGTCTCCATAGTTACTTTAGCATGGAAAAATATTGCAGGACAAGTTAGCAGAGGAGGAAAAGCGCTTGACGTAAAAATACTACCTGCACTCACACCTTCGCTTGAAGAGACCAAGTGGTTAGGCAACCCAAACATTGGGTTCTGGCCTCCAGTAACACTGACAGTACATTAAATCAGCCTCCTGTATTCATTTTTTCCCTTCTGTAACCAAGCGTTTGATAACCGAACGGATCCCCCACCGTGTCTGGGCACGGGTGCGTGTCCCCAGCCTGAGCAGTTCGCAGCAGCCTCCCGGGCCGCAACTCCCTCCGCCGGGCAGCCCGACACAGGCAGCGGCACGAGCCCACACCTTTCTAAAGCAGCTGTTTTCTGTAAGATTCAAGTGTATCTCAAATGCCATGGGACTGGTTGTGTTAAAAGAGATGATTTTCTGTTTTTACAGCAGTTACCCAGTTAGAGATTTGACAAAAATGTCTGGATCTCTCGAATAAAAGGTAGTCTATTTTTTGGCCAGGGAACAGTCTGTTTAACACTACGGACTGGAGAGAGAGATGTTGCACTATTTCACTGATGTTATTCCCATATTCAAAGCCTAAAGTGACAACACTGAGCACCACCACACCAACAGCAATTCCCTGAAAGAGCAAATAGTAAACCAGGCTCCAGACAGAGAAGAAGGGAAAGTAATGAATCACAGAATCACTGAACGGTTTGGGTTGGAAGGGACCTTAACCCGCCCCCAGTCCCACCCCCTGCCATGGGCAGGGACACCTTCCCCCAGACCAGGTTGCTCCAAGCCTCATCCAGCCTGGCCTTGGACACTTCCAGGGATGGGGCATCCACAGCTTCTCTGGGCAACCTGTTCCAGTGCTCCCACCCTCTCCAGGAAGAATTCCTTCCTGACGCCCAATCCCAATCCCCCTCTTTCAGTTTAAACCCGTTGTCCCTTGCCCTGTCACCCCCTGCCCTTGGAAAAAGTCCCCCCCAGCTTCCTGCTGGCGAGCAGCAATACAAGTGACGCCTCCCAGCACAAACCATGAAGCTCCAACACGGACACAACTGCTCCCCTGCCCTGAAATGCTCCACACGGCTCAGGGTCCCTTTTCCCACTCCTCTCGTGGGTATGAATGTAGGCTGTCAGTACCAGGTAGGCTAAAGTTGACCTTTTGCTCAGTAATACCGTACCAGAAACTGCACACGCAGTGGCTTTGCAGGAGTCTTGCCCTTTGCCCTGCCCGCAGCGCTGATACCCAACTGCTTCGTGGACGCCGGTATGCCCACAGGAGAACTCGGTACAGATGTCTGTTATCAATCGATACGCCCTGAACAACGAACGGATGAAGGGTTCCTAAACAAAGGTTATTGCTCGGCTCCAGAAAGGCTTTCTCTAATTGGTGGATGAGGACG
>NW_010258421.1:48802-49037 GCF_000690775.1 Eurypyga helias
TGAATTCATCTGAAAGTCACCACAGACCCCCAAACGAGCCGTTAGCAAAGTGTGAGAAAGACCAACTACTGGAGGTTGATATTGATTCAGAAAACCATTAAATGACAAAATTCAGAGAAAGGCCCTCAGGAAACTTAAAAATGGTGAAATGGTGGGTGTAGGAAACGATATCAGAGTGATGTCTAGCACAAACTGCAAAATACTTCCCTCCTACTTCCCTTACGGTCTCAAGCGT
>NW_010258421.1:49079-54079 GCF_000690775.1 Eurypyga helias
CTCGTACCAACCGATGAAGGTGCCAACTAACTGTCAGAGCAGGAAAGGAATTCCCTAACAGGCGTGTCGTAGAACGACAAGGCCCTCCAAGCATTCTGAACGATGCATTTTATGTATGTCAAAGTGCCTGGTAACACACTGGAATTATTCTTTAGAAAACTATGTTATTGTACAGGATACTATAAAACAGAAATATTCATGTGCTTAATAATTACTAAAATCCCATGCAAAAATTTGATTGTATGCGCTCAACTTCTAATGCAAGCTTTTTTAGGAAGATGGGGCACATCCTTCTTAACCTGCATTAATGCTTACTGCAAATGCCTACTGCATTACACTGCTACTGCTTTCATAAACAGTATGGTTTTATTAAAACTGCTCTAAAACCAGTGGCTCATAACTTTGAATTTGGTGTTTACTGTGTAAAAAAATAAACCACACACAAGTGACTTCCACTAGTAGCTACAGGGAGCAAGTGATGGGCTTGATGGACAGCCTCAGACACGCCATCAGTGTAACGCTTTGCTTTCAAAATATTCAACTGTAAGGAGGATTTAGCTTTGAAATTTTACTAAAATAACTAATAGGTTTGAAAGAAGCACTTTAATTCAGCTACCAGATCTTATTTTTTAAAATCTTCCTGCTACTTGTCATGCATGATAAAAATTTTGTACTGAAAAAACAGTATCAAAGTGAAAATATACTTGAGAAAATTGAGGGGAAATTTTGTGAACAATTAAGCTTAAAAAAGAGAGTCCAAACTGCCATCGGAACTGCCGACTGGGATTACTGTCAATGCTGCATCTGGCTCTTGCCAGTACCGACTGGCAAACATCCCACTGTCACAAGATCTGAGCAGCTAATGATGCTGAAGTATTTCAGGTTGCGACGCTCTCTTACGTGATTTTTCCGAATATGGAAGTTTCATACGGAATGTCACTGATGTTTGTTGTTTCTGCTAAAACTGGCCGTGTTCAATTCCTCCTGTTTATCACTGGTTACGTATGATTTAACAACAGACTTCTCCCTTGACAGCATCTCTATAAAAGCCTAACAAACCTCAGTGTGACAGCCATCAATTTTCATGGCTTTCTTTTACACAAAGGTTTTATTTTTACATTTGATAAAAGACAAAAATGCCAAGTCCTTAAGCCCTCCACATCTCTACTAACAGAGAGGAGCAGCAGCCCCTACGTTCCATGCTTCCCACAGCAAACGCAGTCAACATTCCTCAGCTGTCTGAGAGACACGTGAAATGATAATTCAATGTTCTACTTGCAGAGAGGACATAGGATATCAAATTTTATTAATAAAAATAGTCAAATTTGTAATTCAAAAAGATTTTCCACTTACTAATAAAACCAGAATTTCCTACAGGCATTATGTTACACGGGAAAACTATGAAGCTATGGCTCTCCTAACTTTCCAGGCTAGTTTATTTGTAACAGTCGAGATGTCTCCTGCCCCTGAAGAAAAGGTTTGTGTGCAGGTTTCTTCCTGAAGACGACCCACAGCCTCACGACCAAAAGCCGTTATAACATTGGCAAGGCGGGACGTTTCCGATCGTATTTTGGGGACGGTATTAGCACCACCGCACACTGCACCAGAAGACAGAACAGGGATTGCAGCTGTGTCAAATACAGAACTGCTCTTGGTGCAAAGGCTTACAGTGAAATTCCAGTTTAGAAAGCAAAAGCAAAAAAACACCCAAAGGGCTCAGCAAATAAACACTAATGAAGTAACTTTATATAAGGTTTTGAATCTCATCCATCTTCATGCTTTAACTCCAGCCTATCACCAGTTTTCTAGGGACATTTATCCAGCCTTTCCCAACACCTGACAAGCTCAAAAAACAAAAGAAGAGTGAAGAAACAGTAGAAGAAGAAGAAGAAAGAACAAAACTTAAGTTCCCTAGCTATCTGCAGAGACGGCTATCCAAAACTACTGGGAATACTTCCAAAGTGGGTCCAAAATGCAAAGCAAATGCAGTTTGCAATGAATTCCAGAAAAAGCAAAGTTGGCAAGGCTGGGAATATAAGAGAAATTCCCCAGCGTTACTGCAACCACGACTCTCTTAAAGGCTTTATCAAGTGATTCTGTTGGCACATTCTTCTCAGGCTTGCTTTTTACTCAAAACCAGAAGAATTGTACAGAAATAAAAATAATAATATTGGAGCTAACCAACTCTTCCCACAATTCAGGAAATGCCTGGAAACGCAGGCTTCTTACCTGCAAATCCTTCATTGTTTCAGACTCTGGATTGCAGGTGGTAGGCGGGACGGCAGAGCCACGGAGAACTGCTCGAGGGAGGACTTTGGCTCGGGATGCCTGGGGCTCGGTGGCCTAAAGGTCTAGAAGCAGACTGGTGTCCAGCGGAGCACAGCATACGACAACGCTGTGGTCAGTCGGGATGAAGGGAATTGTTTTGCGGGGATCAAGACAGTGGCCCTGCTATTAAATGGATGGAGTTCATCAAGGAGAGGCTCCATTCAAAAAGGAGAAGCCATCATGTTAATATACTGTCCAAGAAAAACCAACCACTTCTCATGAGTCTACCCAAGCTCCTCAAACACACCAGACACTAGTGTGGAAAGACACGCTGATGTTTTCACTGAATTGCCAAAAGCTTCAACTAAAGTCCTGCATGACAAGAAAAGAAGCAATCATGGCACAAAATCACCAAAGAGCACTTCCCACAGGTACTGGTAATCGCTACCTGTTCCATATTGAAATGCAGACTGGTTTTAGCGGTTTAACCCGGGAAAGATGGTGGATGATGGCATTCCATCACATTTACAGGTAAATGGACTATTTAAGGGTACAAGACTGACAGGCTTAACCAGATGAAGTGATAACAGCAGCACAGAACGGGAACGAGATAAAAATGTAAGGCTGAGAGATACAGAATAATGCACACCGGGGAGAGCTGCTCATCTGCCTTGCTGCAGTCTCAAAGACCAGTACCAATCCAGCAGAAAACACCCTTTAGCATCATTGTGGAGAGCTAAAAGGAGACCTCCCTGTATAGCAGTAATGAGAAAAGACAGGGAAGAAATGACAACAATTAGACAAAGGGGGAAGAGAGATAATTTCATTTTAATATATTCTCTAAGTCCGTGGTCTGCCTTCACCTGCAATATAATAATCCCAATCCTAGTAAATCTATCTCAACAGGAAAAGAGCAACAAGGAACCCTAACCCCAGCTATCTTTTAAATGAGGTCTGATCAAATTATGGAACAGATGATGGGACATGTTTGTTTAGCATAGGAATGCTTGGATTCCTTTTCAGTCATTTATTCCTCATTAGGAGATGAAGAAAAATAGTAATAATAATTACCAAAGAAACTGAAAATAAAGAATTTATTTGTACTAGAGAATAACTCACAGGAGCATACAGTATTAACGAAACACCCAAGGGAGATTGAGAACTTGCAATCGTCGGGTTTTTCTTGCATAAGCCAAAGCAAACAGAGCAAATTTGAGGGTGGCAAATTCAAAAATCAACAGAGGAACATTTTTTCACGTTAAAAAAAAAATATCCCAGTGAAGAATTGATAATATGAATTAATAACATAGAAACACATGAGCATATCTGGCATTATTTGAATTAAACCCCTACATTTTTCAAGACAAATCAGCTTGAATGATTGGATGTCAAAATTATATTTATGTCTAATTTGGTGTTTCTTCTCTGACATGATCAATCAGCAACACACTCAGATACAGGCTAGGGCAGGGCCAGTCCTGACCTGATACAGATCCACCTGCTCCAAAAAACCTCAATGTTTGAGAAACTGTGGAAATGCATAAATTGGGAAAACATACGAGTAAGAGATGTCGCCGATTCTGGACACTATCCAAACAACTACGATTTTTCCCTGCTTGCTTAATGCCCGGAACTGTCTTTCCATTACACTCAATGGAAAAAAGGATAATTTGGTTTCAGCGCCATGCAGCTGTATGAAAATGTTCAGCAGCTAACAATGAAACAGATAAAATATTATTACATTGATATAGGAGTTTACACTACAACTACTACAGAGGATGAAATTGGAGAAAGAAAATAGGAAAAAAAAAATATCTGAGGAACTGTCAGGCTGTTCACCATGTCCAAGAAGCACAGTAGAGGACTATAGACACTAATAAGCAGAAATATTCTTTTATTGCAAAATCCCTGGTATTTTCTTATATTAGAGAAATAGCCTGAACAGGAACAGAAAAGATTTTAAGCTCAAGAAACAGTTCATACTCCATTTCCTAAGAATTTTATACTTTTTATACTCCCATCAACACATCCTAGCTACAGTTTAATGCAAATTACTAAAATATCCCATTACAGCATTGAAATAGGATGGAGCAGAACAAAACTTTTGATCTTAAATGTTGTCAGGCCTCTACAATTATTGAAGTATGATATACATGAATTGTAAGTGGAGAAAAATCATGTAAAGCATGGAATAATCACAATATCTGGCCATCAAACAGATGCTTTTGCCACTTCCATATGAAAAAAAAAATAAAATAAAGCAGCCAGCATCAGCCACATACTAACTAGGAAAGGGCAATCATTATCCAAAAAACAGAAGAAGAGCCAGAAAGCCATTTTTCCCTTTAATGTATGTAAAGGCTACAGAAAGAATATGACTAATGATGAAGTGAAAAGTACAGCTCAACTAGCGACACATACACCTCCCTAAACTGATAATCAAGGGGTATCTGTGGAAGAAGGCTCTCCCGGCCATAGCCAGGAGAAAAGATCTGTCCCTTGACAGAAAGGTCGGGAAAATTTTTCCAAGCTGTACAGACAGCCCTGTTCAGTCCTGCTCCTCCACGATTAATGAAAATTGGGAAGGAAAGAGAACAAAAGGGAATGATATGGCCCAGTCATTAAAATTCAAAGTCCAGAGAGGAAAGACAAAATTGTTGGCATAACTATAAAGTCACAGCTATAAAGCTGCTAAACAACTTAATGGAATGTTAGAATTTTCTGTTAAAATA
>NW_010258421.1:59079-94857 GCF_000690775.1 Eurypyga helias
CTCAGGAAGGTAGATGGAACATGATGAAAACTACCATCTATGTTCCATACGTTAGCTAAAACTGACGTTTAAGATACTTAAATAATTTTAATTTATAGAAAACTTTCATTTCCTTCTCATCTCATGTATACCTTAGAAGGACACATTGCTGCTACCTGCAGGTCCTGTATGTTCATTTGCAGCTATGTAGCTGCATCTTCAGAGAATGAAATGCTTTAGTTGTGACCTCATGCTAGTCAGCAAAACTTTGGGCTCAGTGCCAAAAAAAAACCCCAACAATCCAACAGCAGAATTCAGTGTTGGTTTACATAAATACAAACATTTATATTCTAAATAGTAAGAGTTAACTCTAACAGTTCATCAGTTGCAAATAACGATTTTTCTGTGTAATCTACATTCAGAAATATTTTGGAGGGCTGGAGGGTCCCAACTTGCTTATTTCTACAAATCCTTTTTTTTTTTAAACTTCCGAAAGGTTAGTTATTACTATAATCTTAAAGGTTAGTTCTGCCTATAACCTTGCCAGGAAGACATGAGCAGTGGCTGTGTTCTCAATTAACACTCCAAAAGGAATCACCTATTCATTCTTTTATGAGGGAGACTATCACGAAGATTCCAGTTGAATCAAGTTTAAGTTTACTGAACAAACAGCAAACCCATGACTATTTAAAAAGTTCATATAAGTCAACCACCTTGTATGTAGAATTCCTTAGATCCACGCATATAAACAAGAGAGAAAGAGATGTGAATGACTGGAATTAGAAAAAAAATTAGTGCATCAGCATTTCTCGTGACATCACAGCTACAGACTAATATAAGGAAAAAAATCCTTCCCGCAGAGGGTGGGAGCACTGGGACAGGTTGCCCAGAGAAGCTGTGGATGCCCCATCCCTGGAAGTGTCCAAGGCCAGGCTGGATGAGGCTTGGAGCACCCTGGTCTGGTGGAAGGTGTCCCTGCCCATGGCAGGGGGTGGGACTGGGGGCAGTTTAAAGGTCCCTTCCCACCCAAACCATCCCATGATTCTCTGACTAAAATCTCCACGGGTCATGATACCATTTGCACCTTTCAACACCATTTCCCCTTCACTAACCTGACTGCCTACCTGAGGACAGAAAAAGATGTTACTTGTACATTTTTAGTTCATGGTAACTCCCTATCTTTAGACGTCCACCTGCACAACTGTTTCCTGAAGTAGATGGCTCCAGGCTAAAGATTCCCGCCCCACCACAGGGACATACCAATCCCATTGCCCAGATGGGAAGAAAAGAGTTGCAAAGGTCAGACAATCCATTCATACCCACCCACATGCTCTGCTCATGTAGTTATTCCTGTGCCAGAGTGGGGGGGACTTCTCACAAATACCCACGTTTCTATGAAAAAAAAGTGAATTCCATGCTAAACTGCCCTTCCCAACCCCATCACCATGCTCCTGTTCTTCTCTAATGCTGCCCTGTATCTCCTGGACTAAAACTGTCCCCTCTAGAGGTGCCTCGTGAGTGATGTCACCCCAAGCTTGGGAGATGGGGTGTGAAAATCACACCCCCCCCAAGAACACGGTGATTTTCCTAAGGGATTTTTTCCCAGGATTTTCTTAGCATTTTATGAAAGGACATGGGAGAAAGAAATGCCTTTAAAAAAAAAAAATTGTGAAAAGTCTTGTTTTCTGTTAAATACAATTTCAATGGGAAAAACCCCAACCATCCATTCAGCCTGACACTTCTTCAATAAGAGAGAATTCAAGCTTGCAGAATACAATTGACCAGCATGGAATTTTGCCAGGATACCAAGATAAACATAATTACTCATATTAAGACTGTTAATTAATTGTTTGTGAACACAAATAATTGGCCGCTTGGTTTTATAGCTCATTAGAAAGCCAACAACTCTATCAGACAGCGCTGTCCAGTAGCCGTACCAGGACCACTGAGCTGTAATCACCGGGAGGCTGAAACTGAGCCAGTGAAAATCGGTGGGAGGTTGGGCACCCAAATTCAGCTCCAAGGAAAAAAAAATAGTGATACCTAGTGAGTATTAACACTTTCTGGATAAAAGAGGGGTGGGTTTGCTTGGGGTTTTGGGGGGTTTTGATTGGTTGGTTAATCATTTATGCAAATTTTTCTACCAGAGATCTCTTAAAAACACCCAAAGAGCTGCCAGATGGCATTAACCAGTGTTAGTTACGAATTAGTGACCCAAATACACTCTACCCGTGACCCACGGCACGAGTGAAAGTGCAAACAGCGAAGCCCAGCAGCTTCCTTGGCAGAGCTACGCACAAGCGCTGCGACAGTCGACTTTGCAAGAGCTTCCTCGGCACCTGCCGGGGTTATTGATGAACACACAACACGGGGAGCGCCGGCACTCTTGGCAGACAATAACTACATCCTTACAAACCGCTGATGGGCTAAATAAGCTATTAATGACAGCTTGCTCTTCGTCATTTCAAACGGACAGACTCTGCTGCTTGACCACAAGGACAAGCAGGTTATTGCTTTGAAGCGTTACACAAAAGGCACAAATAAGGTATCTCTAATGAGTAAACCACACGGATGGCTCCATGGTTCTTTTTGAGTACAGCTATTAATAGAAAACAGGACCTATTCAGAGTTGCAGATATATAATCACCTATTCCAAGGTCTCTTACAGTTTGTTAAAATTTGCTACTCGGAAAAGGAATTAGCTAAGTATAATTCAGCAAATAACCCCCAAAATTTTTGGAATACGAGACTGATTTCCATATGCTTAGAACTGTGCACAGTCTTTCCTTAACTAGCTAAAAAGAAAACCTGCTCCTGAGCAGATGCAGCTACGGGTGGTCAGCAGGGAGTGTGGCTGTGAGCCCCCCTCCGGCACATCGTCCGGAGACACTGGACAGCCCTTCCCCCAGCCCAGCTCCTCCAGCTGAGAAACAGCCACATGGAAGTCCTCCAATCTACACGGAAAATATTTCTGCTTATGAAAGCCTCTGGTTTTCAACCGGAAGTATTTCCAAACAACAGGTTGTAAAGTATTTAACCAAATTTTTGAACAGTGCTTGTTCTACCGCTGAACTTCGCTCCTGTGTGTAGCTCGATGCTACATACCAGGACAGCAGAAGCTGCTTCAACAAGGGTAAACTGTGGGAGCGTACAGAGCCCATAAGGATTGCCTCACAAAGTGTAAACCACCCTTTCTTACAGAGGGGATTAAATAATAGATTACCCAATCAATATCAAGCATCTTCTCTTTTAATAGGGGGGAAAAAACCTTCCTTACAAGTATTTGGAGGTGCAGTAATTTAAAGTAGTTGAACCTGAGCAATCACGTGGCTTTGTTCTGAAGAATGTCCTTATAATTTAACAGAGTCGAAAAGGTCTTTTAACTATCTTGGGAAACAGTCCACTTCCTTAAGCACCCATTCCCAGGACAGACTTTCTGAGATCACAGGGAAAGGGAAAAGAAGTGTGAAACCTCGAGGCTTTTTGACAGATCTTTCACAGAAACACAGAGCAGGTAATGTGTTTAATGAAGACAAAATTTTACTCAAACGTATAGTGAAGAACTTAAGGCATCATTATTCTGCAGAGAATATTTCCCGTATATCCCCCCCAGGTCCCAGGGAAACCCTGAACACCAGTGAAAACACTATTCCTCATGCTCCCCCCCATCCCAGGCTACTCAAAGCCCATAGAGCCTATTCCTTCGGCACCGGCTGGTTTGAGGTGACATCATAAATCAGACCTGCAGCTCCAGCTACTGCAGCACTCCCGATTTAGAAAAAGTACCAGTCATGGTCATCTGTCAAGACTACAGCATCTTTATAATGCATTAGAAAAATTCTCTGAACCCATCAGATTACAAGTACCTGACACCAGCAGAGGAATGAAACGTTTTAAAAATTTATTTAAGAGATTCAACTAGCATGCGAGGTACCAATGAAACTACCAAACAAGATTAATTTTCCAACTGCTCTAAGAACTATTCATAACACTCAGCTATTTATTCCATTTACGGATTCAAAATACTAGTTGCAATGGAACATTTAATATGCCACCATTATAAAGGGGAAACTGTTGACAACTATGCCAGAATATACATCCTTTTCATCCCGCTGCTACTCCAAGAAGATATTGGTACACGAGCTCCCACAAATCATATTTCCCAAGTGATTCCCAAAATGGGAAGCAACAACAGAAAAGCAATTTTTTTCAAATGCTCCTGTGATACACTGTGATAAGATTTTATTTTAACAGCAGCATAGAACAGCATATATTATTTAGATATTATAGGAAGAAATTAAACATTAATTTAAACCCTTCACATGATGTACCAAGATATACGTGTCATTAATAGTGAATATTTTCATTTAATGGGATTTAATAATCTGTTTAGATGAACTACTTAATGTTCTGATGATTGCTGATACGAACGGCTTAGGCACAATGAGCTTCAGACTTGTGACAATATTGTATCTTTTCCAGTTTTGATCAACTGATTAGTTTTTAACGCTAAGTATGTCTTGCCATCACTCGCAGTTTGAATATGTTTACTTAAACCAAAAATATTTTGCATCTCTATTATTTTATACTGCAGCACTGAATGGAATTTAAGTCAATACATTATTCATAAAGCAAAGACAAGAGAAAAAAACAAAGCTGTGCACTTCTTTCAAAGACCTCAAATTACTAAAACATACCATATTTATGCATGCAATATTTGATTGTGTCTTTTTTTTTTTTTTTAATCACAAGTTTGTTGTTTTCAGATCAGGATATGCCAAAAATCCAACACCAAACAATTTTTGTTTATAATTAAGGCAATCATCAATCCGAGGATTGTAGTCCGGTTTATTTCATCTCTACATCAAAAAAAAGTAATTTAAAAAAATTAAAATTCCCTTGAAATGGTAAGATAAATGAAAATGTAAGTGCCTTCACATAATAACAGTAAGCTGACCCTCTGGGAAATGGTTGACTTTCTCAATTCAAGGTATTCAAAGCTCATTCAAAAGTGTTCATTTGGAATGCAGATATCAAAGATGATGCAAATGTTCAAGAGAAAATTAAAACTTACCAGATGTTCTAATCCAGCTTTGATGTTTCCAGAGTCCCTGTAAGAGAAGAACAAAAGTTCTAAATAGTTGCTAAACCCTTGTCTACAACGATTTATGTTTAACTCAGAAATGTTAAAGCTATGTAGTTTCTTAATTTCTACCATTTTTACTATGTTAATCACGACAATACCTGAAATGTATTGATTATCCTAATGCATAACTACAGAATTATTTAAAACCTCAAATTCTACCTGACCTGAAATTGTTATAATCTTTGGCAATGCAACAGGACAGTCACTTAAATCCCAATATTTTTTGTGGTTATTTTGATAGTTACTGGAATTAACAGAAGACGACAATGCATAATGCTATTTATCAAATCCACATTTGGTGGGTCATGGTTCTGCTTTGCCACCACTTCCATAATAAAACGATGTGACCGTATGCAAAGGTGAGGAAGGGACAGGTCGTATCTTAACTAACTACGTTGTGGCAGCCCTACTGAGACTCGGCATCTGGCTCCTGACAGCTGAAAAAACACAAATTTAAGATACAAAAATAAATAATGTCACATAAAGACAGGTACAAAACAATGGACCAAACTATCAAATAATACTACTGAAAGCCAAGGAGAATGCAGAGTGAAAATTAATCCTTCAGACATCCTGCTAGGTAAAAAAAAAATATATATAACCTGAAAGAAAACCAAAGCAAAACAAATTAAGAAATCTCCAAACCCCAAGCCACCAAACAGGGAGGCTGGTGTCTGCTTTCCCTGGCTCCAGGTTCTACCTGCTCCAAAACACAACTGCAGCTCGAGGAAGATGGGCTGCAACCACGGCGAACAAGGAGAGACTCCCCCAAGGGTTTCAGGTGATCAGTTACTGAACTGTCTCATGTAGTATGCATTTGTATTTCCAGTATTAATTTTTCAACAAATTATTCAACTCTGCAAAACCACAGGAGAAGAACCCCAATGCAAACCATGCGAGACTGAGGCTTCTGTCCTCTTTTCCACTTGGTCCAGGCTGTGGAAGGCAGAATGGGAAGTTACACATAAAAATGGCTACATATGAAACTTAACCAGATCCTGAATACGGACGCATTCAAGGACACATTTTACAACCTGGCTGCGCTGCACTTCAGACCTTTTACAGAAAAATTTATAATTTCATAGAGCTTTCAAAGCCAGCCTGCTACGTGTTTTTATCCTATTTGAATAGATCATGAAGGAAGGAGAAAGACGTGCTTTCCTTATACCAATTAATTTTATTTTACAACAAGAATTTGAGTCCATATGGTATTTAAACAGAAATCGTCTCCCACGTCTCTTTTTGAGGTGCTAAACGGCCGTAAAGAGTGTAATGACTTTGGAAGCAGGACCAAGAGTGACGCAAGGAGCTCCCAACGAAGAGTAGAAAGCCCGTTAGCGGTCTGTCTCCTGCGCTGTCCCTGTCATGACTGCATCAATATTGGTGCAACTCCTTTCCCCCTGTGCTGAAAGCAGGCTTAATTCAATTACAGGTCTCAAAACTGATAAAAAAAGGGTCCTGAAGTGGAAAATGCGAAGAGATTATTGGCAAATGAATAAAGATTTGTATCGAGCTAACACACGAGAGTACAGCAGGGTTGGGGTGTTTTTTTAATCATTCCCTGTCTTAAATCTGCTGGGAACAGTGAGTTTCCCTTCCCCTCATGCAGCACATCGATTTCTGAATTAGACTGCAATATTAAATAATTAATATACTTGCCATGATTGATGTTTTGCATTAGTTGAATATTAGGTTATCAATCAAAATCCACTTGGTTTAATGTAATAATATTGAAAAAGTGTCACTGGCTGTTCATCCAATTTGTAGTTGAGGCAGCACAGATAGTAATATTGGTGTAACACAAGGCTCTAACGCAGGAAATGCAGTGGTTGAACATATATAAGGCAAACATTATCAAACTAACCAGGACAAGGCTGAGGTTGTCCTAAATAAACCTCGTGGCACCTGTCACTTCCAATGAAAACCTCTTTCCAGCCGAGGCTGCCGTGCATCAATCGGCGATGACAACTGGTGAAGCCCTGGCATAATTTTCTCTTTCTAGTTAAACAATAATTATACAAATAATACTTCCATTAATATTTCAAATATTTGTTACGCAAAATCAGAGCTGTTGCTACAACTCAGTCTAACACATAACCTCAGATGCCTACAGAATACCTCAATCACTGGTACCAGAAACCACCACAAGTAAGAGGCAAGAGCTGGTTTATGCACAACCACTGTTATAATACTCCTATAAAGGAGCACTATGATATTAATTTTATATCTTTATCAGGTGATTGTGTTTTACTCAACTTTTACACCACACACTTCCCAACCAGATATATATTTGCCTTTCAAACCATCTCCAGTACTCCACAAGCTTTTTTTTTTTTTTTTTGTTTATTAGGTCAGTTTGGTTTTATTCTGGAGTTTTTCTTTTTTCCATCAGAGAAGCTCTGGAATTGTAGTTCCCCAGTATAGTCAAGAAATCATGCTGTCAAATACCAGATGACGTGCATATAATTTAAAATCGTACATTAAACCCAGTAAGTGTAATACCCAGGCTCATCCAAACGTTAGCTTTTGGTAACGCCAGGGGAAAAAAAATTGCAGCTGAGCTAAATTTGAATCGTGGTCATGAGGGACCTGTAACAACAAGCCAGGAATTCAATTAAGCAAGCGTAGCCAGCTTTTGGATTACTGAAAACCATAGTGCAGGTAACTAATTGAGGTGGTGTGAACTTACTAGTGCTCGTTCCTTTGTTGGGAAGCTGAACTAAAAATATTCACTGGCAGTTGCTGAAAATCTGATTTTAACCTAGACACCTATTCATGTTCATAAAAGTATGTACCCATACAAACCATTAATCAAGGGAGCTGAAAAATACGCAGTATCTTCAAAATATCTGAACTTCAGCTATTTTAAAATAATACAAGATTCCACTAATAATTTACTTCTAATACATTTATAGCAGTTTCACACAGGGATTGCAGAACCAATACTTGCTTCTGCACATCGGACTAAACCATTACTGGGTTCATGTGGACACAGTCCTTTGGAGCCAAGCACCCTCAAGAAGCTACAGTCTTAACACCACACAGCAGTGCCAGTCGCTTGTCACCGTAAGGCTACCTAAACCCAAGGAAATCTCAGAGACATTTTTACTTATCACTAAAACAGGCAATTGAGCTTGCTAGTAGGTCTCTGTTACACCCTTTGAAATGACAGCAATTACGAGAGCAGAGTTTAATCTGTGCTGCTACTAAGGTCAGTAGCATCCAAATGGAAGGACCCTGCAATAGTTAAAAATTTATCCCAAATGAAACCAAACCACTTCGGTTCACACTCTTTGGTTCCTCTCAAGTTGTTAACAACACATTCTCAATACTTCCCTTATATTTGGGGATAGTAGTTTTCTTTGCCATAGTTTTTGGGTTAGAGTCAATAGGCCACAGAGTAATTCTATGGATTATCTCTATCTATGGATATTACAGGATAATTCCAGCTAAGGGCCTGTGGAGGTCCACAGTTCCAAACTCAAGGCAGGGTCACCTGTGAGGCCAGACCAGGCTGCTCAGAGTTTTATCCAGCCCGGTCTTGAGAGGACAGGCAACCTGGGCAACCTGTTTTGCCGATTAAATGTCCTCACTGGGAGCATCTTTCCTTCTACCTAGTCCAAATGCCTCTTTTTCCAATCTGTGCCGGTTGCGTCTTTCCTCCTATCACACAGCACTCCCAAGAGCCTGGCTCCCTCCCGCCAGTCTGGGAGGCTGCTGCCACGTGCCCTCAAAGCCACCTCTTCTCCAGGCTGAACGACCCCCAGTCCCCCAGGTGCCCTCATGGGGCAAGTGCTCCAGCCCCTGACCATCTTGGTGGCCTGAACTCCACGCTAAACAGTCCCCAATGTCTGATTTTTCTCCTCAGAAGCCAAAGGAATAAATAAATCATCCCATCGTTAACAAGGCCTTTGGCAGAATCCCCTCCAGTTCCACTACATGAACTACAAGCCACAGAGAACAAGGTCATTCACAGCATTTCGGGTCGGGCAGCACCACACTCTCAGATAAAGGTCTTTTAACTCCACTCTTCATGAATGTCAGTGTGCTAGCATTGTTGATCAGGCAGCATTGTCCCAAGTGGTTACAGATCATTTTCATAGAGCTCTCTTAAAAATTCTCTTGGATCACTCAACAAGCACATCACATAAGACTTGGAATAATCTGTCAAGTAGCATTTTAAATTTATCCCTTTTTTGTCCCAATATTCCTCTCAGATGAAGAATCTCAGTGAAAGTTGTTCTTGGAACAACCTCATGTTTTCCTGTTCTTTGTCCTCGCATTAACATACTTCTACTGCTTGCTCTCATCTAACGGCCTTCCCCACACATCTTCCCGAGTAGCACACGTATCCGGTCTTTTTCTGTTTTGCGTTATCAATCCCTGCTTGTATTCTCGATAAACAGCCCCAAAAAAAAGAGCTGAATCTCTTCAGAGCTTCTTTATGAACTTCAGCAGATGGTACAGTATATTAAACACCCACTGATACAACCAACACGAAACAGGCTAGACACATTACGCTCAATCCAGCCTGAGCAGTGCCTTAGTCCCTTCTCCCACCCCCGTAAGCGCCACGCTGAAGGTAGATAAAGGGAGAGAAGACAAATGAGAAAATGTACTCCTTCGATGTCAGGGGTTATACCAAGGGGTATGGTGAAGAGGACAAGTGGGGCTACTGCCATAAATGTCAAAGTCAACGAGGCCTTTGTCTCATCACTTTCTGCTGCTGATAGACATATTCTTCTCAAAGCAGGTCTGCCGAGAGATGCTTACCTTCTCAGTAGCCACTGCAAAAAAATCAGACCAATGTAAATCAGATTCAGATAAGGAATTTATTACACTAGCCTTGACTACTCAATCCAGCAGCACTGTTAGTACTCCACGTCTGACTAAATCCCAGCAAACACCACCACCACCACCTGGTAGCAGTTTCCCTTCTCTCTCAGAACGCGGACATCCCCCATCGAAAACTCTGCCAACCTGGGGCAAGATTGCCTCTCCCAGTGGTGAGTTTAAAGGCCAGTATCTCATGATTTCCCAGACTAAAGCTGGGCCCTGCATATTCCTGGAAGAAAAAAAATAGGTTTCCAAGTGATTACACACTATTTCTACCTTGGGATATCCCAAGACAGAGAACTGCTCCATCACTATTCCTTATTTTAAATACTCAGTCTTTGCTGGAAGTCTCCTCAGCCTCAAAAGTCTGTACAATCTACTTGAAGCTATTCCAGGTATCAAATTTTAGAGAAGGAGGAAAATAAGGAATAGTTTTTCCCACTGAAGATTTTTTTTTTAAACTTCTCTCTCGTGCACATTTTGGAGCGAGGCATCGTGTGTACTGATGCACATACAGAAAAAAACGCTCTTGTGACTTTACCACCATTCAGTGATGCATTTACACAAACACTTAAACCATGTTGTATTCTGGGATAGCTTCACTGAGTAATCTTAAACTCAAAGAACATGCCAGCCTTCGAGAGCAAAACAGTCATGGCCAGATCATGCCTTTGTTCAATTCCAGAAAAATAAAAAACCTAGTATAGAAAAAAGTATTTTCTCCCTACTGCGAGAACTAGAATAAACACACATGATTATTACACGTGCAGGGTGACTGTTCAGAAGGCACTACATATCTGCAGTTCTTCCCTGAGCTTGAATTTCAGTTTCAGGGTCAGAGGATCCTGGATGCGGTTTTTAGAAATGGATACCCCCATCACATTCCACTAAATTTTATAGCATTTCTATTGTTGTGTTTACTGTAAAATTATAGGCTGGTGTTTCCAAATGTGACTTCAGACCACAGATATTTATTTCAGTAGGCTTTGAAATGTCACAACAAAGATTACATAAAAATCTAGGCCCTATGCCCGTCCTCTCCTTCAATACCGTCTTTAAGAGGACAGTGCTAGGTCTCCTGCGTGAACAGGTAAATTCCTACCTACTGCCTCCCAACCACAAGCTGGTCCAATACCATGCCAGTGGTCTGGCAGAACTGCTGGTAAAGACTACATAACGTGCAGAAACAGAACAAAAACCATGTTGCTCTTCAACACTACCACTTAACATCAGCTGGGTTAGAAAAACCTGAAAAGTAGGGCTATATTTTTTGTAGCCGTAAGTGGAAGTTACATCAAAGGGAGTATACAAAAGGCAAGAAGAGAAAACCATAAAAGAAAGCTATTGCCTCCTGCCTCTCTTAAACAAAGATGAAGGGAAAAAACACTTGAGTTTTTTGAAAGTCACCAAATAGCATACCCAAAATATACTGCCAATAATGAAAATCAAAATCTCTGCAATCCACTGAAGTTATACAAAGATTCTCAGCAATTCATGTACCTCACAGAGAATCCCTTGGCAGCTGCAATGGCTCTAAGAGTTGTGACTCCCTGTACCTAAAAGCCCTGTGTCCTTCCATTATTGGAAGATCCAAGCAACCAACAAAATTACTACAAACTAAAATAGTGAAAATAATCTAGTGGTGCAATGCCAGGGTCAGAGAGGGTTAGGGAATGGTTAGAGAACCCTTCGCTCTGATAGAAAATGCACCCATGCTATTTCTGAAAAAGCGTGAAATGTTGTTTTGTTCTTACTTAATACCAGATTCAAATGGTCTGGAACTGATCCTGAAGCGTAAAGAGTCCAAAGCTGGTGGTGGTGTGCTCAGTGGTTCCCTCACTCCAGTCAACCAGAGAGTTTATTTCACTCAGGGAAAAAATGGTAAGAAGTTTGGCCAATGACTAATTTCAATGTAATAAAGATTCAAGAAGATCATATGAAGGTCACTTATCAAAAGCAGGAAGAAAAGCAGAAGTCACCCCCCATGAAAACACATATGGAATAACTTGGAACTGCTGAAGAACTCGAAGGAATATGAGGCAAGCTAAATTGAATCCTGCTAAAACCAGGGACTTTAAACAGGACACAAGGTGAAACAATTTCCATAATATGTTAACCTAGAGAGAAGAAAAATCAGTCCCCAAGAGACCTTATCAAATATTCAAGAGGGGGGAAATAACATATAACCCTGGCTCACAGAGTGCAATTCAAGATTTTATGCAACTGAAATAAATACTGAAACTAAAGGCAGAGGAGGGGGAACAAAATACAGTGTCAATAGAATCAATATTTTCAAACAGACCCTACAATAACACACTTTTTGTCCTTATTTCATAGATAAATGAGAGCCAAAATAACTACCCCAAAAAGCTCCAAATTCTGCTTTACCAAGACTTCAGGTCAGACATGGAAATCCCATAAATTATCCAAGTGGATTTCTTTATCTTGGTTCCCAGTTCATGCCATTCCGCAGATAAACCTGGCAATTCAAAGGACTTCAGAACCTGCAAGTCCTTGGAGTTTTTATGTGTGGGGGAGATTTATGTTGTTTTTTTTCCCCTGGATTTTGGTTGGTTGGTTGGGTGGGTTTTTGTCCTCCTGTTCTGTGCATGGGGTTCCCTTCCCAAAGAGTAAAACCTTACCAACCAACGTTTGCATTCCCAGCAAACATGAGCAATTGAGCTTCAGGCTTTGGAATGTCACTGTCTTTGTTCGCCAGCTTATTTGGTTGTCTTAAATAAATCAGACAACTTTGGCCTGTTTTACCTTTTCTGTAATATTATTTAGTAGATATTCAATTAAAACACATCCTGTAGGTGAAAGTGTATGAAAACATTTCCGTAATGGACATTAGCAGTAGTAGGAAGTGTTGCTAATTAGCCTCAAAGTACAAAATAGATTACAAAAGTAGCAAAAAACCCAGCAGTGTAAATGCACAGAACGCCGCACTGAATATTAAACAAAGCAGAGCAAGTTTTAATGTTGGTAAGCAGAACTATAGTAAAAACTCTCTGGACTAGTAAAGAGTGTTACAGGTTAATGAGGAACACAGAAAGAGTGCACAGTAATTATCATACCTAACACCTTACCATCTGTGTTTGGATGACTGCAGAATATAAACACAGTTTATCAGCATCGTCTGAAACTAATTACACATGTATTTCTATTAGCATGCTGTTAGGATAAATATTTAAAGTGTTAGCTTCTCCTCAGCTGCACTCAACTCACAGCGCTGAAGAATATTTAAGTATAAGTCAGTGAGAAAATTTCCATGTTCTAAGCGCTAAAACAATTTGAGTACAATCAATTTTCCATTTTCTGAAAGCTTCTAAATCCTCCTCATTCACCCAATTACTACTGTACTTAACCTAATGAAATGTTATTCTGCAGGAACAATACTATTCTTAAACAAATTTTTGAAAAATATAAGATTAAAAACTTCTCGACAAAGAATAAACTCCTAGAGAAAAGATGCAAATAAAATTACTATCATAATCTTTTGTTTTTTATTTGCAAGTATAAAACTGAAGAGAAACAAAAGCATGGAACATAGCATCTGTCATATCAGAATATAAAAAGATGATCCTGGCACAAAATGAAAAAGCTCTAATTCATTTGCAAATCAAGCCTGCCAGTTCTATTTCAAGCTGGCGGTAACTGTCAAGAGTTAACAAGATAATCACTTTCAATCCTGCCTTCAATGGTACATTACACTGTTATTCCATTCAATAAGGCCGTTCTTTGGGGCACTAGATGAATGGTTTTCATTTCTAACTCACACAAAAAGTTGCAAAAAAAAAAAATCCATGGGGCTTAAGAAAGAAATCCCTTTATGGGCATTTATCTGCCGGCACTTGCTTTTAGGCAAAATGAGATATTTGGATACATTGGTGTCCATTCACATCCTCTATTCCTTCAGGCCCTCAGTCTGTTGATAAAAAAAAAAAAAAAAAAAAAAAAAAAAAGGGGGCACACAAGGAAACCACAAGCCTGTTTTAGGTTTTCTTTTAAACTGTCTGTGCACGTTAACAGGTTC
This sequence comes from Eurypyga helias, assembly GCF_000690775.1. Taxonomy (NCBI): domain Eukaryota; kingdom Metazoa; phylum Chordata; class Aves; order Eurypygiformes; family Eurypygidae; genus Eurypyga; species Eurypyga helias. The sequence continues at coordinate 73,077 of NW_010258421.1, forward strand.
TGCAATAATGTTTTGTAAATACTTGAGAAATATGCAGCTCAGTACACCACACTGAAACGACGTGGTAGCTGAATGGATCCAGCTTTGCCTAAATTCACTATAACCTGCATAAAAAGGTAGCAAACGCTCATGAAAACTGTACTTAGGGAAACAATAGCCAGTTAAATGTTCAATAAAAATAAAGTTGCCGATTAAAGGCACTCTACCTATGAAACAAGGCAATCTACAATCTGTTTGTATTCATTATTTGTAACATTTTTTAGAAATTGTGCTACGCATTCTTCCCCAAAAGATAAAATCTTATAAAGTTAAGTAGTTAAAATTTCTACTAGTCTCTGAAAAAAAAAAAAAAAAACAAAAGAAAAAAAAACCCACCCACACCACCACCTCCAGGTTCTCTCTCATTGCTCAAAATTCATACTGCAGGACACTACCTGCAGGTTCAGGTTGTCTTGCAGAGAGCTGCGTTCCAATACTGAATATTCTACAGTGACAATTTACATCTTCTATAGGAACTTTCGAAACAAATCACAATCTTTTTTCTTTCTTTCTTTCTTTCAATCCCCATAGATCTCAGTTCAAAGCAAAGACCTGTATTGAATATCTTAACTGAGTTAAGCTTATCCAGCCTCGGGTCCGTTGCCCATAATCAATGCCAACACCCATCTGTATATTCATTTTATTTATTTTTTAATCAGCACAAATAATTTTCCTCAGTCAGGGATCCATCTTGCCAGTCCCTTCTTACGCTATTTGCATACCTTACAAAGAAGATTTTTGATCGCCTTGATAATCCATCACTACAAGTCAGACAACTTTTTCCACACACCCCTCCTGCAAATGCTCCTTTATAGCGGGAGTTTCTTTCATGAGAAATCTAAACACCAGAAGTTACCAGCAGACTCGCAGGCTTTGGTTTTGTTCTTTGCTCTTCACAAGTTTCTTCAGAGGTTCCAAACAGAGGGATGTTCTTATAATTAAAAATAAATATATAGTAACAAAACCAAAAACTACGTGCCTGTATTTATGGCATATTAGAACGTTGTCATTTTTGCTGCCCTGCTGTCCCTGTTTCCTGAAAAGAAAGAATAGCAAAGAAAAACGAATTCAGAGTTCACATACTTTGGAAGGACCTTGAAAGAGCACAAGACGTTGTGCTGAGAACACAAATTAATAGAAAGTTGGATTGGTAAAATGACCAGTAAACCAGCCGTATTTCAAATAGAAGGTCATGGCTTTAGGTAAGATGAATATAGTCCCAACAAAACAGGAGCCAGATGTAGAAATTTGGGATGCGTTTCCTTCCTTTCTACCCAGGAGCAGCACACATCGGTACTGCTTAAAAATGAACAATCGATTGAAAATAAACCAAAACAAATTAAAAAACCACCCACAACCAAACGCTCCCTCTGCTCTCCAGAGCAGACGCTCGGCATCACAAGCAAAGGTAAGCAGCAGCGTAATTCTCCCGTAAGGGTCGGTATTTGTTCCCAGCATCCACAACTGACTGATTTCCACAGCTGCGGTGAAGGACCAGGAGGACCAAACAGTCCTCGGGCACATATATTTTAAAGGCAAAAGACTAAGAAAAGGTAGTTCCACATGGCCATTATTACCGAAGACGCGTGCAGCACTCTGGCAACCGTGGTGAAGTTCAGCTGGGACCCACAAAGTGCCACTTTACTGACATTCCACCGCCTGTGACTGCATTTGATCCAATTTTAGCACGCTGAAACCTTGTGCTTTTTTAGGCACCACTGTTGCGAGGTATAAGAATCCAATTTGTAAATGCTTTTTCGCTGTCCCTCTTTGCGCCCCTGCAGCTTGGTTTTGTAGCTTCGGTTTAATTCCCCTACATTCTTTTATCTGTCCTGAATTTATCTCCCTAAGGAACACAGGGGCACACTCAGAATATACTCTAAATGTTTAAATTCTGTTTAAATGTCAGACAGTCACAGGTCTTCATTCCTACACAAGGTAAAAAATTTCTCTTCTCCTGAAAAAAGGCAGATCAACTTGATCTCAGAGTATTTAGTTTCTATCTCCCCAACTACTTCAGCCAACGCAGAGGTAGCATTTCTGGTCCTAAGATGCTTGAGTTTCAGGCTGTATTTCACAATTAAACAGTTTGTTTCTAGTACAGCATAACGTGCCCCTAAGGGAAGCCTTTGCGAGTCCCTCGGTTTCTGCAGCCAGCCATTCCAAGCAGTCAGAGCGTGCCCAGAGGCAGGAGTAGCTCAGAAGATTCTCCAGTATAAGTCTGAGATGAGGGAGAAGCCCCCGTTGTTACATGAGTAACATGACCAAACCTGGACAGACAAACCTGAAGGATTTACCATCACTCTATTACTGCGGCCAATTTCAGTTCAAATAAAGGTACCGTAGCTATATTTGACTGGTACCACAGCATCCCCTCAGCACTCAAATGCATCTTATCCTATGTGACTCCAGAGTATTGTACATGTTTTCTGGTGGAAGGTGTCCCTGCCCATGGCAGGGGGGTTGGAACTAGATGGTCTTTAAGGTCCCTTCCAACCCAAACCGTTCTATGATTCTGTTTTGAGGTTGTTAAATCATGGAGTGCATCACAATTATTTTAAGCAGAGGACTCACAATTTCCTCTAAAAGAAAATCTTGTTAAAGCCCAGATGAATTCTGAAAACATACTCAATATGACAAAGCTTTGTTTAAAGTCTGACTTTCAGTAAGGAAGAATGTTTTCTACCAACAACTTCCTTCTTGGGCTGCATTGCAAGACAAACATATAAGATGTACAAAGCAGGGCTCAAGTCGTTCAAGCTTGATAGCAATTTAGCTCCTTGGTCACAAAAAAAGGGTAAGAAATAATATTTCAGCAAAATAGAAAGAAAATAAAAATTGATTGCAAATCTCAAACAGATCTGACCAAAACCAAGCCTAACACACAGTGATAAAAATAACCTGCAAGTGCTTTAAAATTAACAGAAAGGTTAGAAAAAACCTAACCTAAACAAAACACAGCTAACGGAAGCTCATGGAGACCTGGAACAGGAGCAGCTCGATAGAGATCTCTAAATCAGTCTCATTTACAGCAACTCCCACTTCAGCACCTTTGTTTTTACTGCATTCAGTCTAAAACAATGCTGGTTACCTGTCTGCTAACAAATCTCCACAGGCTGAAAAAGCACTTTTAAATGACCTGAAGTATGTCTTCATGATAATATCTCAATATTCAGTAATAAAGACCCTCAGAACTGTAAAATAAATAAATAAATAAATAAAAACCTTTCACGCTTGGACCTAGTCACAGTGGATTTTTACCTAATACAACGACATGGAGATGTCGTTAGCAGAGAACAGGCAAATATCCTTAAATTACCTGACAAGGCAACAGTTGTCTGGATTCCAAGAGCAATTAACTCTGCTAATTCAACAGCAGCACTAGACAACTAACACTAACAGGTCTGTACGTTGCTTATTCGTGACTTCGTTCTCCAGCATTTGTAATAGCCTCTGACTATATAATTTACAAGTCTGTTATTAATTGAGAACGCTCATCAACGCTAAAATTGCTTTTGGTCTTGTGCTTATTACACACCTACTTCTCAGAGAGAAACCTGAGAGGCAATCGAAGTACTCAGGACATTGCTATGCCATGTAGAAAACACTTGCACTGTCTAGAACTCAATATCCAAAACATTATGGTGAGTTAAGCAAACAAGAAAAGATCTGCATGTTCCAGTAAATCACGGCTTATATTTCTTTTGTAGAAATTTCTACGTCTTAACAAAACCCCATCAAGGGGCTTTGAGCTGGATGAGTTGCCCAAAATCTCCTTACGGCACCCCACTCTCCCTTTAACCGCTAAGGCCACTGTTCTTACCACATCACATTTCTCTTGTTCATTTTACTGGCCAAAATGCTTGCTTTCATCAATATGCTTTAACCTTTTGCTACCAAGAAAGCCTAACCATCTATTTTATTTGGCACTTATCATTCCCAGCACTTCACAGAGGAAGTCTCCAGTGAAAGTGGAGAGCAGTACTGGCTTTGCAAACCGGAGCAAACTCCTGAGAAGTCGCCAAAGTCTAGACCAGAATTCTTGCAGGGCATTTTGTATCTTGGCATCCCTTCAACGAAATTAAAATAATTAGTATTGCACGCTACTGATTTACCACCAAGTGGACCAAAATTGGAAGACAAAAATATAAAACATGTCTCGTTCTATGGCCAAGATTTCCCTCAAAGGTTGTTTTTCTAATACAAAGCCAAGAGATTCCTGAAAAAAATAAGTACCATAAACATGGCAAGCTCCAAGGAAACTTGGATCTTAAGCAATTTGGAGCTTGAAGATTAAAACCACCCCTTCCTATTGCACCTGAACAAATCGTAGCATCACAAAGGGAGGGTGACGACAAAGCCTACCTCAGCTCTCAGCAGCACTGGTCTCTGGTCTGCTCTGGGGAACGCGCTGGAGCTAGATGCCTGTTTGTCCATCAAAGTGACCTTAAACGCTACGTTTTCAGCTGTACCTGTTTCAGTCCACCTCAGTTAACATCATTTGGGCCAGGAGACATGCTGAACCTACACAGGCCTCCCTCGACAGACTTTGTATCAACACAACGACCTTGGCAACAGAAATTATTTTATCCGACGACACATCCCCTCCAGCCCTCGCCTACCCGTCCCCTTGTGAAGGGCTTCCTGAACCATTACGGTCTGATGCTCTAAGACAGGCCAAAAGTAGTGCTGTCTGACATTAAAATGCTAATCTTTACAGCAAGGCGAGGCAGACGGCTCAGGGGGGTAGCCTCAACCATCCCAGCGTCAGTCGCCCTTGCACGTAAATCAAGCTTTTATGTTGTTTCAAAGGAAGAGTAGACACCAGAGCGAGTAACTCCTTTGCTATCGGGAAATTTTGCCTCTGATGCCCTACCAGAACTAAGGATTTTTCTCTACTTTATTGCAATACTCTTCATATTTGTCTTATTTCACTCTTCTGAAGTGTATTCCAGACAGTCTTACTGATGTTAAGTAGAGTAACATGAATACTGTGCTAACTACTATTAGAAGACCATGGTAGACAACACTGGAGTATCTGTGCCCTGAAAGAGACAGAAGTCAGACTTAAATAAAACGAATATAACAACTTCAGAACACAGAATGACTGCACAAACAGATATACTGATCTACAGAAATGGCATATCCATAGTGCTGGAAAAAAAAAAACAAAACAACAGTATATTGGCTCTTTTCGAGAATTTTCAGTTTCGGCTGAAAGTTATAACCACAATATGCAAAACTACGATGTCTTGCAAAGAAGTGCCAGAAGCCAGCGTCCCCAGAAACTGGAACCGTTCCAAGCAATTAAACACATCCATGTAACAATGGTCGGGACCAAGTGGCCTTTTACACAATGGCATGACAGGATAAGCCACCTGCTTAACTTTCTGTTCGAGCAAGATATTAGAAAGTTAGGTGAATTATTTGCACATAATAATTTTCCGTCATTCAAAACAGGCCAAGATCTGTTCTAACAATGTAAGAAAACTATATATAACAATATGTTTATATATATATGGAAATATTTATCCTTCCTCTGGTCATTGTGGCTTTTGCTCAACAAGGTCAGCCTTCAAGGTTAGCATTTGGATGGGTAACTCTCACTCCAGGACCAACTGGAACAGATAATGCAAGCAGAAGAAACTGGAAGAATCAACTGAAGAAATTTTAAACTAAAGTTGCACCTACATGCAATAGAGGGTAAAACAGTTTATTTAGCTATGCGTATTTTTTTACCAGCAGTAGAAAGAAATGTAGCATAACCAACACATAGGGTAAACAAAAATGTTCAAACTGTATATAAGATGGGTGAAATTGTTTCAACCATGGAGAAGAATTTGCCAACTCTGCCTCATCTCTGGGATTTAGGACAGACTCTTTTTCTTGTACATCTGTAGTGATAGAATTTGTGCAAACCAATGGAAAAAATACCTGTAAAAGTGTCCGACCTTTGTACATACGGCACAGCCTAGCACATATTTCTTGGTGGAATACAAAAGCACCCAAAAAAAAAAAGAGAAAAATCACCCGTCTTAAAGGCTTTCCTTTTGCCTGTTCTATGTATGGCACTTACGTCATTCATCATGGCTACAGTAACGAGGAAGGCTGAAATTAGCACTCTCTAGAGCATCTATACCCTTGCAGGAAGTCCGCAGATGCATTTGTTGAATGACAAAAAGCCAAGTGCTGAGAAGTGTTTGAGACTGTTATAATAGCCCAGCACCAGGTAGATATTTTTTTCTTAAAGTATAGACCCCAAAGTCACAGCCAAGGGAATTCGCTCTTTCCTGAACGTGGAATTGATCTGAATGCAATTACTTTACTCTTTTTAGCTCTGTTTGACTTTGAACTAAACATCAATTAGTGTATAAACATAATACTGCAAGATCTGTTAACTGCAATACTGATTTTTCCATAAAAGATCTAAAGCAAATTTATTGGCCCTCATTTAATAGCTTTTAGCAATCACAACTATCACACATGAAAGCTCAACTTCACTTTCTGATGGTCACTTAAACCCTTAATTCTCACGATAAAACCCTCTCCGTCTTAGTTTTAAAACCCTTAAATTAGCAAACAAGACACCACATAATATATGCTATAAGCATAGGTCTTCTCTGAAAAGCTGGGACCTTCAAGTGCTTCAGCTGCAATACAAGCCATTGAGCCATGGCCAATATAAGCTAATTTGAATAATCAATATGACAACCTTATTTTTCTAATGCAAACAGGATTGATACAGTAAGGTGTCTCACTGCCACATCACAGTCATGGCCTCTTTTAACCCCTAATTAGATTTAGGCGATTATCCCTGCTCTTCCTTACAAGTGTACAGCCCGGATAAGAGATGACAAAAGCTATCTGCCACTTACTCAGCCTTTGCAGACTGCAGGTTATCCAGGGAGATACAGGGTAAGATCAGCAAACAATTGTTATTCATATCATCTACAGTTTTAAGATAGTCACAGTTTTCCATACACGCTAAGTGAAAATAGCCCAGAGCATTAGGTAAATGCAAAACGCTTAAGAACATCAGGGTTACACAGATGGAAATTCAAGGTGATGTTAGGGAATTATCTCTAATTCAAATTGGTTATCACAAAGAAAACTATCTAGCAAAGATTTTCTTTTTCAGACAGGAAACGCTGAGTTTTCAATAGATTCGTGTTCATTGCTTAGTTGTGTGTAAAGCTGAGTATTTTACATGGCTATTTCCAATAAAAACCCCAAACTTAGAAACAGCAATCCCAACAGAATTACATAGCTCAACAAAGTCCTAACAGACAGAGAAGATCTATTACAGAAATGTAATCACATTTCATTTACAAGAACTCTTATCTCAAGCACTTAAACATAAAATTTAAACAGTTTTCCATTTTATTGTACTCAGTATTTGAGCTAATAAGATATAAAAGTATAATCATGTTAGCAACATTTCTATTGCGTTACATAAACAGTCCGAGATTAACGGCAGACCGGGAAAAAGAAAGCGCGATGCTGCATACAAAACGGCACACTTCATTTCTCCTGGCAGAAACAAGCATCGCTGGTACCATGCGCAAAGACCGCCACGCTACGATTAGATCCTACGTTCACGAAGAGCCTACTCCCACACCGACGAAGAAACAACAGTATTTCCGTACGTATCACCCACGTGTGCGTGTGTTTAGCGTGCTCTGGAGCCAGAAGCGAGGCGTTCCCCTGTAGCAGGCCATACGATCACAGAACTGGCAGGATCATTTACCCAAATCGGGCGCAACCCACTCACCACTGGGGTAAAATTTGCATAACTCTTTAAACAGCACTTTGAAAATGACTGAAAGTACTGTATTTTAATAAAATACTATATATACTGCCATTAAACACCCCTTATCAACAATACTCCCTATCTAGGATAAAGCAGACTGCACCGAAATCTCTGCGTTGCTTCTTTGGGCTTTATTTCCCATCGAAGAACCATTGCTATCCCTCCCAGCTTTCTGCTCTTCCGCCTGGAAGTCAGAAGCAGCGGGGCACTGCCTGCTCCTCAGTCACGTCACCAAGGAGCCAACTGAAAATACTCTATCCCACCCTGACACCAACAGAACTGAACATCCCAGGGATCTCCTTCATGCAGCAAGCATGGAACAACATTCATCCTAGATTTTCACCTATGCGATAAGGTTTTTGACTTATAATAATTAGTGTTTATATCCATGCCTTTCAACAATTTGTGATTCCATTCACTCATTTGTCCTAATAAAGGTTCAAGATATGGTCACCTTGAAAACGTACCAGCTAGTCTGAGAGGCAATGCCGGAACTATGAGTAGGCGCTTCCTCATAACACCCCGATGCGCAACCCGACCTACCATACCCCACGTTTCTCTTTCTGTTAAAAAAATAGTTTGATTTCTTTATAGGATCTTGTGCAACATACTATACATTTGAGCAGCATTTTGAAAATGCACAAGCACATCTGACTCTTATTACTTCTTCAAAAACAAAACTACAAAGCTTTATGTGCCTGCCTAAAAATAACCAACCAAATCATAGAACGTTTTGGGTTAGGAGGGAATAGTTCCAACCCCCTGCCATGGGCAGGGACACCTTCCACCAGACCAGGGTGCTCCAAGCCTCATCCAGCCTGGCCTTGGACACTCCCAGGGATGGGGCATCCACAGCTTCTCTGGGAAGCCTGTCCCAGTGCCTCCCCACTCTCTCCAGGTAGGATTTCTTCCTGATATCTAATCTAAACCTCCCCACTTTCAATTTAAACCTGTTACCCCTTGTCCTGTCACTACAGGCCCTTGTAAAAAGTGTCGTGTCCCCCCCCCAGGCTTTCTTGCAGGCTCATAAATATAAAATTTATATTTAGGTATAAATAACTAGCTAAACTAGAGGAAACAATAATAAAAGACAATAATCAGTTTTCTACTCAAGTTATTTGCAGTCATAGGAAAAAAACAAGATTGTCCATCAACAGATTAACTTCATTCCATAAAATTCTCATTAAATTGCAGAATAAATACATTCTGTGTTCTCTCTAAATGTTTTCCATGGGTTGGATAGAAAGAGTTGATAAAAGCAGTTTGATACTGAGAAAACAGTCAGCATGAAAAATAGCTCCTGCCCCTTTTCAGTTGTTTTTGAAGTTTCCCATTGGACTCTGCCTTCTCAAAAAAAAAAAAATATCCTAAAGAAATGTGGAATCTTTTCCATCTGCCAATATAATCACCAGCTACACAAATGTGGGGCTTTTCTGTGCTGATATTTGCAGTTCAGAAAAGGAAGAGAGAGCAAACAATTAACATCCACTGTAACAGGACTGACCATGGCAAAGATCCCTTCGGTCTCACAAATACCCCAACGAGCCTAACGAACGCTCCAGCGAGGGGGGGCGGATCTGTCGCTCCCCGCAGCCAACGGCATGCCTCCGGCTCACCCGGAGGGCTTTGGGTTTCATTCTCCGGGTTGAAGCCTCTCTGGCGCTGGCTGGTTTGCTTCCCCAGGCACCTCGCCACACCTGGCAGCGACCAACCGCCCCAGGCCCCCGTTTTAGGGTCACATACGCACCGACAACCCATTTAACAAAACAGCTCACGGAAAGGTTAGCGGAGGTCAGCACAAAGCACGGAGCGGGACCCAAGGCTGCGACGCCACAGATCCAAACCACGGCTACTCACCACATCCCTGGAGACATCTCCAAATAAATCCATCATACCTGAAAGACACCTCCGGCCGTTGCACCAGACCTGTTCCAGTGTCCCAAAACTCCTGCGCCAGCTCAGGCAAAAGACCTCTGGCATGAAACTCATCCCCACTAATCCACAGCATCTTCCCTCCTGTGACGCTCACCAGTCAACTGCTGCATAAAATTTCAGTTCAAAGCACAAAGTTTTGAGTTTCAGTGCAAGTTTGATAAGCTTAAGATAAGCAAGGCGAGAAAGGGCCGTGAGGGATATCACATGTGGTTCCTGTATCAAGAAACATGGGATTGTCCCTTTTAACCCTTTTTGATGTGTTTCAGTTTTCAGATGCTGACTTAGTATAACCTCAATATAGAACCTTATTAAAAATATATTATCAGCAGTTGAGGCCTACTTTGGATGGAGTAACTTGATCATCTTCAGAAACGTTTGCAAACCCACGTGGCGCAGCCTTCGTTCAGCTGCAAGCCGTGCGGATATGTTACTCAATCTTAGTTCTTAAGTTGTTCAACTCTTAGGACCAGACTAATGATAATTTTATGCTAAATTTGTCAGAAGCTAGGAAAATGTGTCAGAACAAAATCTCCCTCTCGTAAGGAAGGTGAGAAGTACAACCTAAACATGAAGCATTTCCCCTCTGCAGAATATATTACTAAGCCAGCGTGGGGTATAATTTTCAAAAATAATAACCACAGCTATATAAATTATCAAGCATTTAACATCTAAAACATCAATTCACTGAGTTACTATAGCCTGAATGCTAAAAAAAGACAGACAAATGTCACATATTTATTAAAATAGGAAAAGAAGTTACTTATGGACACCCAAGATTATAAGTAGGATGGAATTTCCCATTGCCTATACCCTTTTCTCCTTTCCTTTCTCTCTGTATCATGCCCACCCGCAGGAAAGAAATGAGAGCTAAACTGCACTGCAAGGAAAAGCTGCCAAACAGCGAGAACTTAAAAGGCATCAATGAGACCTAAACATGTCAGTCCAGCCGTGTCCGTATGGAAGGGGAAACACAACAGAGAAAAGTTGGTGGGAAGAGAAAAACATTTTAAAGTTCTTAACATGCTGCAGTACGCAACATTCAACATAGTGCTTCTGTGATTTATATTTTTCATTTATTAATTGGGCTTTAATCTGTATTTTATTGAAAACAAGCAAGCAAAACCTCCACTGTTTCCAATTAATGTTGGTAGAGCTATTTCTCAAGAGGAGAGACGTGTTACATAACCTTTACAGTTAATAGAAATAGCTTTCAACAAGCTCTGGGGCCTAAAGCTTGGTTTGTTTTTTTAAACAAATTAATTGGTGGATTTTAATCTTTTGTTCTTCTCTATAGAAAACACATCTTGACCTTTTAAATAAGCTATAATGTCTCCCACTACATATAAGCCCCTACCTTCTCTTCCATCTTCACACTCCCAACTTAGAGAGGACCTGCCAGAAATTAAATCCCAGTAGAAACTAATGATGCAACTTTATCTAAGGTTTCATACACAGATTGTGCCATATGAGTTTTTTTAAACATTATTTAACATGGTCAGGCCATAAAGGTTTTTACTTTCACATCAGAATTCCTGAAGAATAAGTAAGGTAAAGAACTGCACTCGGCTGAATCGCTGCCTGGCTGACAGCTTGGGTGATCTCCATCTCTATTACAGTACAAAACCCAGATTCCAAGTGTGTTAAGAATGACATCCAGGTTCTTTCCCAGACAATTCCTCAGATTCTTCCCCAGCCATCCATTGCCAGCGGATAATCCATAGTATAAACATTGCTAGCGGCTGGCAACTACTTACTGCCAAAATTTGATAATTTAAAAAAGAAAAAAAAAAAATCAGGCCACTTTTTCGGTACCAGCTCGGCTCTCACTTTCCCCTCTCCAACTTCCTCGTGCACCCACAGCCATGCACAAACCCTGCTGCCTTCTCCAGCCCCTGGGTACCCATCCCATGGATCTGCAGAGCCTCCCACGGCACCACTCACCTTCTTCTCCGTGGGCTCAACGTAAATTACCCTCCCCTTCCTGGCGACCAAAAGAGGAGTTCTGTGCATGTAGAAGGAGGAGAAAAGGAGGAAATAAAAAGGAAAAGGGAGATGGAAGAGACACGTACGAAGCCTTCCCGCTCCTCCTGCCCCCGCATGGGTATAGGAAGCATTCCCCATCACACTCTGCTAAACACTTGCCTATAAATCCATTGTGTGTATCTCCAATATTTTTCAAAGCACAGAGAGATGCCCACCTGACAGGAATCAATAGGAAAAAAAACTTTTCCTTCTTTGACACAGCATGATCCCATTAAGCAGCCTCAAAAGATTCTGATCCAAGCAGCAAAGTCAGCCCTTCCTGATCAATTCCTTAATCCATTTTGAGAGAATGGACTGATCTTGCTCTTTCAATGTCAGTCCCGGAAAAAATCATTCCCAACATAATTCACCATTAAATGGGCCTTGTCTTACAAGAACTTCAGCTGCTGGAAGCAGATGAGCAGTGAGTCAGAATCAAGGAGAATCCCCAGCACGTCTAACATGCTTCCGCTGGGTCTTTCCATCTCTACCCTGAAAAATTCACTCCAAGCATTTGCCAGTCTTGTCCTTCATGGACCTTTGAAGATGTTGCTTTTAACACTACAAATCATGCAAAAATTGATGCCTGAAGTTGAAGTGATTCGCAAACCTTTCCTCCAGAAAAACTTCAATTCATTAGGTTACCACTGGAGTTCCCAGAATCTATGGAAAAAGGGAATAAAACCAACATGATGCTGACGTAACACTGTCACAATACAGAATGGTGCTGGAGACAGTACACTCTACGTGTTGGGGGATTCTGCTACAGAACTGAAGATGCTTTATTCCAAAAGCAGATAACTTGCTGTGAACAGAGATGAGACATGAGGAGCTCGTACACCCACTGAATTCTCTTATGGGAACCAGACTCAGATACGCTCAAAATGTAAGATCGGGGTTGGGCAGTCGTCTCCACAGGAAGCTCTGAGAACCTTCCCACTTAAAGGGAAAATTCTCTGAATGAAATGGTGTTGGTGTAAAAAAAAACCCATGCTCTACTCGCTTTCTTAGCGGTGCCCAACTACCCCGACGCAATGAAGGGCACCCCACCACCCCCAGACTGCCCGGAGCCTGGGAGGATGACGCCCGCCAAGGACAGGTCACTGTGGGCAGCAGCTGGGATATAGGTTAGCTCCTGCCACGTTTGTGCTTCCAGTTGTAATTGGAAGGGATCAGAACTGCCTGATGTTTTAGGCCTCTTCCCTCCTCAAGTAGCTGCTCCTTAAGACCATCTCCTATAGCAGCAGACAAATAATGAGAGTGAATGAAACAGAAGCTGGATCATTCCAGTTTTGTTTGCAGGATAGGAGAAACAATAATGCATTAGCATTTTAAAAAAATAGGTTTGAACTGACTAAAAATGTAAATTTGTAACCTTGAGGTCTCTTTAGTACCATCAACTCAACATCTGACGGACCACAAGCTCTGCCTTGAACCAAAAACACTGCACAGAATTATAGCATTCGTTTATTTACAGATTCACCTGCATTTTTAGCCTTTCCTCTATTTTATTTAGTAACCACGGCTAGAACTTCTACAGTAACAAAGAGGCCACACAAGTCTCCAAATGCAGCTCTTGTCTGTACACCCAGCACGGGGACACAAGAGGGGAAAGGAGAGGGACAGAACTACTACTGCTCCTGAGCACGAGCCCCCTGCCCCAGCGCAGAACCAGCAGATGCCAAGGACAAAACCAGAGCCTGGAAGTAAATTTCCAGTTTTCTAAATATACATGACAGACCTGTGTAAATACGTGTCAAAATCTAAACCAGATTTGTCTTCTGCCTTGTTATAAAGCAACATGCAAATAGTCTCTTTTGATACAGTTATTAAAGAATTTCTTAACCAAAAGCTGGTACTGCACTAATGTTCCAAATTTGGGATTTTTTTTCACTCAACAATTTAGATTGCTTCATTTAAGTTTTTCATATTTATTTATTTATAATTCCAAACAACAACAAAAAAGCCCAAGATTAGATTGATATTAGAAATACTTCCTTTAAAACAAAGATGTTCCTCCTTCCCTTCCTAATCAAAAGAAATAGATGTTTTCTGATGTCCATTGCAGGTAAGTTCAATTCCAGAAAAAAAAAAACCCACTACTTATCAAAAAAACCCAAGGTGAAATAGAGAGCGTTATTTTTTTTTAACATGAAATTGAATTTTATTTTACAAGAGCATGTCTTCTGGATAGGTTTCTTTAGCTGCCTCTCGTTGGGTTTTTATCTAACTGATTGCGAGGGCCTCCTCTGCTTTAGTTCCACGATAGCAAGACACCGGGTACACGGTTAGGTGATTACTGTATCTCTGCAGTTCAGTATCTGCAGGGTGTCTGAATGCCACTCTAACTACTTAAACCCAGTAAAGGGATTACAGCTCACACTAACTGGATTTTCACAGCTCCGTATCATTCAGTTTGGATTCCTCATGCACAGATTAAGAGAGGCCATTAAAACAATAGTCAGCTGCTCTCACAGTGCAAGGTGTCGTGGCAGGAAAAACCCCGACGTGTTTACATTCAGGGTATGGGTGCGTGTGTCTGTACGTGCGGGCAAATGAAACGCTTTCTGAAAGAATATTCTGTATTTCAGGAATTATTCCATTTAAAAAGCCAAGATAATGCAAATTATATAGTTGTAAAAGGACAATCATGGTGGTTGGCAGTTTTAAGGGCCGGATAGTTTTGAAAATTTTAAACAGCTTAAAAGAATGTGTGTCTTTGAAGATACTGCCTTCAGATGCATTCCAAAACCTATTTCTGTAAATATGGGGAAATATAATTCCCTCTCAACACAGTACATTAATTTAGCAGGGAAGCTAATTTAACAAGCATTTCTGTTAGTCTGAACCACAGAACTTGAACACAAAATGTCTATTTTTGACCTTGGTACAAGAAGTACTTAGTGAATGAAAATGAAACGGATACTCTGTGGGTAAAAACTGTTTAGTTTCTACACCCGGTGGTTCTCTGACATCTCCTGTTCAGTTGTGCTCCACAGCTGACACACGTGTTCTATCCACACAGCTTTTTACAGCCGTCGGGTAGGGAAAAATCATACCCTGCTGTCCCAATGTCACAGCCCATTAAATAAATGGCCATCCTTTTTCAGTCTTAAAAGGGGATTTTTAGGAAACAAAAAGAAAAACAAGGCCAACACAGCTCAGACGACAATAGCAACAATACTAGGTCAAAGGCGAGTGACCCAAGAGCTACTCTGGGCATATGGACGTCTGTCCTTTTCGGGGGGAAACCCTTGCTCTGCTTGTCCCAATGTCACAGCCCATTAAATAAATGGCCATCCTTTTTCAGTCTTAAAAGGGGATTTTTAGGAAACAAAAAGAAAAACAAGGCCAACACAGCTCAGACGACAATAGCAACAATACTAGGTCAAAGGCGAGTGACCCAAGAGCTACTCTGGGCATATGGACGTCTGTCCTTTTCGGGGGGAAACCCTTGCTCTGCTTCCCATTACCCTTTGGCTGACTTACTGTAGAGGAAATTGTCCTCATTTGGCCTTTCAGCTGCTTCCTTCTGGTCTCCACCACCTGAAAAGCCAGCAAAGCTACTCCACTCATTTTTTTAGCATCCTTAAAGTGTTCGCATGTGCCGTCAGCACCCTGCGTCCTGGAGACTCACAAACCTTTCTCTGGAGCGTCTGGATGGGAAGTAGTCCAAACTGCGCAATTCCCTTTCCATCACAAAGTAAGAATTCTGAAAGGGCAAGATATTAAATCTATCTGCATACAACACACCTCAAAAAAACCCACCACGAGTACAAGGTGACTTCTTTAGTTACAAATATATCTGGTTTCTACCTGCCATAATACGAGATACTTATAATCAGCAGGTACCACACTACAAGCATTTTGCTATATGTAGTAACTGCAAAACCACTCTAGTGCATGATCTTCATGACAGCAACACTTAATCAGCTGTAAATCTACTAATGAGGACTGAGAATGTGCTATCCATGCATTTCCAGATCAGAACTCTATTAAGAGAACTCGTGAGGCAGCACGAGGACCCCTGAAGATCCCCAGTATTGGTATGAGAATGAGTAGGCTTCCTGACAAATCCAACAGCTATTTCCATAGTTTCTGAACAAAACTGCTCCCCCATTTTGTTCCACCCTCAGACATGCAAGCGGATCCCAGCCAATGTAAACACCAGGTTTGCTTTGTGTCCATGATTTGGAATGAATGAGGGTCTGAGAATTAAATGTTAGTAAACAGGTCCACTTGGTGAAAGGCTGCAAAAAGCCGCAGCGTGGTACTGCTGTCCAAACATCACCCTGTAGCACGTAAAAATGTCCCTTCTGCCTGTGGAGTGAGCAAGACGAGCATCATTCAACTCCTGAGGGAATAAACTTTAAAAATACAAAGACAAAATTGTAATGACTAGAGATAGAATGCACTTTTGTATTTAAAAAAAAAAAAAAAAAATCAAATTTACCCATCATTTGATGGACAACTTTTCCAAAATGCAACATCATAACCCACCCCCCTGAGCATCCAGCAAATTTCTTCTACGTTCTTCACTCACATCCAAGGTCAAACTGTATTTTGCCACAGTCCTTAATGAAAGAGCTGTTGGGAGGCATTGCCACAAGATCAACCACTACTACAGTATTTATCCATACAGTTTTACTTCTGCATTTAAAAGACATTAAAGAGCACCAGGACATCTGTCTGGAAAGTCTCTCTCCATTTGCTTTTTCCCTTGAAATTCCCACTACAGAAGCCCAACCAAACCATGGAAGCCTAAGAAATTTTTATACAAATGGTTAAGAATACTAATCTTTGCTCTACAACAAGTGCTAAAAGCAGCACAGGTCACAACTGCTTTTATTACTGCAGCTTGAAAAGGTGATGATAAAACTTGGGTCAACACAACGAAGGCATATGAAGTTATCCTTTCGGGCAGTATGTGCATCTAAGATTTGAGGAAGAAGTAATATAAAGACAACAAAACTGGAATGATTCCTTTTCAGTGAGATTTCTCAGACTATAATGCTGTCTGGAAGAAGAGTATCAAAAGTGTCATCTCGTTCACTTACATTAGAGAGGTGATTAATTAAGATCTGCACCTCATGAGGTTGCATAGTATTAAACTTCTTCCATACAGAATTAGAAAACATGGGAAGGGGTAAGGCAGGGATCTGAAAAAGCTCTTTCTTCATAATTTCCAGAACTCACTTAACTAGATTATAAAATTCTGGCTAAGAAAAAAAAAAAAATAGCAAAGTAATTTGGTTTTGGGGTTTTTTTTGTAAAGAAATAGAAATATTTTCCATATAGTCAATCCTCCGGTTCAAAATAACAAAATAATCAACTGCAGAAGGTTTCCCTACCATAAGCTATGTTGTATTGACATTTCTACATTTTGAGTCTTTCTGGAGTGGAGCGAGATAACTGTTTCAGAGCTGCACAGTCTGCAGGCGGCAGGCTGGCCAGCTGGGTTCGGTTAGCGTTTGATCGTACCCCAGTTCTACCAGGCTTCCATTTTAATTATGCTTTCCATTTGTCTCTTCACGAATGTTTATAATATAAACCAACACAAATAGAAGCTAGTGACTGCTATTTCTAGGATGCTCTGTGGGGAGGCACCGTAATACATCAGCCCCTTGTACTGTTTGCTGACGCTTTGCTATGGAAAGGGTGGAGCATCTCCCAAGACACTTCCTGATGACAAAAATAACACAATGTTATTCATCCCTTCAGATTCACAGAATCACAGGATGGTTTGGGGTGGAAGGGCCCTTAAAGCCCACCCAGTCCCACCCCTGCCATGGGCAGGGACACCTTCCACCAGACCAGGGTGCTCCAAGCCTCATCCAGCCTGGCCTTGGACACTCCCAGGGATGGGGCATCCACAGCTTCTCTGGGAACCTGTCCCAGTGCTCCCACCCTCTGCAGGAAGAATTCCTTCCTGACGCCCAATCGCAATCTACCCTCCTTCAATTTACACCTGTTACATTTAGGTATAAACACCAAAAGTTATTCTTACTAATTGCAACAGCCAGTAACTACATAATTCATGTCACAAAGACAGACATTTCAGGAAAAGGTGAGTTACCATGTGGTCACATCTACTCAGCTTTTTTCTTCCATGCATTTCTGCCTTTTAAACTCTGATAAAAAGAAGATACTTTTTCCCCCTAACATAAAGCATCACATTACAATTCTCCTGCCTACAGCTTATTTAAGGCAATTTTCATATAAGACACCCCTGCTCCCCACGGAGCATCTGCAGGGCTGGCAGACTGGGCAGCCTCTTGCTACCACAAGCAAAGGGCAGGAGGATCGTAAGTGGAAGAAACTGAGGAACAAGAATGAGTGTTCAAGGGAGCGACACTAGTCTGCCTCGCTTCTAATGTTGGGTACCATGAGACTACATCTCTCTCAAGGAAAAGTATACAAATAACCTGGCCAACAAAATTGAACCTACTAGGCTGTAGAGCAGTTAAGTGGTGGAGACGGAAGGTTTCCATCCGAGGAACTTTCATATCAAAACGCTGAGGAGCACACTTGCCCGAACGCCCACCACTGCTCCTCCCTGCTACAGGAGATGCAGCTGGCACGGGTCTGCTTCTGCAAAACCAGTGCTGAAGAACAGGAGGCAGACGTACTCTTCAAAAGTAAACGTCAGAGAAAGCGTAACTCGAACAGTCTGTGCACCCCAAGTAGTTTAAGCAAACCCGTGTAACCAGGAGAACAGTAAGTCAGGGACAACCATTGCTGGAGAAATCAAAAAAAAAAAGACAGAAAGGAGCGTAAAAGTGGTGAAAATAAATAAATAGAGGGAGCACTTTGTTTTGATTTTGTTTCTGGATAAATAGTGCATCTTGAAGATCCTTGAAAGCCCACTCCGTAGGAAGTCAAAGCAGTTGGCTGGCAGTCAAAGATACCCCCAGGTCGGATAAAGGGGCTCAACTCATCGTAAAATTTTAGCAGCTTATTATCTCCTATTCTTCAAGAAGCTACCAAAATAAATTACTGTGACTAATAAGTACTATCAGGCATCTTAAAACTTTATTATAACAACCTCTCAGCAGCATGACTGTAGCTGGTATAAAGTCCTCATAATTTAGTCCAGATACTGGGAATAAAAACACTCGGATTAAGGAAAGATTTTTCCCCTCTGACAAAAGAACAAAGACAACTCTAAGCACTCAAACTATTTGCCAGCACAGGACTGAAGTGGTTTGGTTTCAGCACTCAAAATGCTTTTTCTAAATTTAAATAGATTTTAAGGTTCTACCATTTTTCTGCAAGTTACTGTGTTTAATATGGACACACAGCCACACACTATTCTTGAACAGGGCATTTCCTCTAGTAACACTGTTCATTCCACTGCAGAGAAGGGTTTGTCATAATTTTATTATAAGCACGTAGTCTAAGATGCTGGTAACTCAACAACAAAAATGCGAGGAAGGTTGAAACACGGCATGCAAGGTTTCAGCCCAGAAGCAATCCTTACTTATTCTGTTTTGAATCAAAACTTACAGAAGTATGCTCTTTTTTCTTTTGAACTCTTAAGCCACAAAACAAACACAACGTACTTTCACTCCACTATCCTCATAAGTCTCTTCAAAATAAGTTCTAAAGACAACCCAAATAATTAAAAATAACTCAAGAATGAGAGAGCAGCACAAATTAAACCAACGTTGTAGCACCCTGAACATCAGTTTATATTTGTGCATTTCTGCTACTTGATAAATACATTTTGTCATGTAAGATTTTAAAGAAAAGGTCTTAAGAGTGGCAAAATCAGCCTCAGTGTGACAAAATCCAATTTGTAAGTGAATAGAGATGATTGAACACAAATACCTTAGGCCAACAACTACAGATTATGTTTTGGAACTGGCATGTGCATAATTGGATCAGATAAACACTGACATCTTACAGATTTTGAGAGCCACCTCTTGTCACCATGGACAGTGTGGAAAGTCATAAGCTACTTGTCCTTCTTGTTGTCTCACCAATTAACATCAACATGTTGCACCCAGGGGAACTGTTCCGACCTGAATTTAGGCTTGATACTGATGGGTGTGTGTTAGACCTGATGGAGGTTTCACAACCTTAAAACAGGACTATTTTTCCTTATTTATACCCATTGGTTTAAAATAAAGAGATTATTTTTCCCAGCCAACTTTGATTTTGTATAACCTTAAACTGTCCTGGCTGCAGCAGCACAACTCTTAGATTAAGTACGAAGATTTATGGCAATTCTGTGCAGAAGAGCCTGGTATCACCAATACTATCCCAACTATAGCATCATGTTAAAAAGCATATGGAAATTACATTAAGCAATGGCAGACCCACCTCCTACCTCCCATTTCTCCCTGCTGACATAACCCTTTTTTAGGGCCATGCAAAGAGGCAGATAATCACAGAATCACACAGGTTGGGAAAGACCAATAAGATCATCGAGTCCAACCACAGCCCAACGCTGCCGTACCCACCAGACCATGTCCTCAAGCACCACGTCTACACGCTCCTTGAACACCTCCAGGGATGGTGACTTCATCACGTCCGTCCCTGGCCAGCCTCTTCCAATGCCTGACCACTCTTGCAGGGAAGAATTTTTCCCTAACATCCAATCTAAACCTGCCCTGGCACAACTCGAGGCCATTCCCTCTTGTCCTGTCCCCAGTTACCCGGGAGAACAGGCCAGGACCCGCCTCCCTGCCCCCTCCTTTCAGGGGGCTGTAGAGAGCCATCAGGTCTCCCCTCAGCCTCCTCCAGGCTGAACCCCCCCGGCTCGCTCAGCCGCTCCTCATCAGACTTGTTCTCCAGACCCTTCCCCAGCTTTGTTGCCCTTCTCTGGACATGCTCCAGCATCTCCAAAAGATGATAGAAAGAGATTAGATAGACAAGATAAAAAAAGAGATTCCTTACAAGCAACAGAAAAGCAGCAATAAAGAACTACAAAATAATCTAACTTTGTCTTCTTTATATAAAGGAAACCCTTTTTTACAAATTTATGCACCAAACTAATAACCAGCAGTTGCCAATTCCTTGCACACTAGAACTATTTTCTAATATCCAAACTCCATAAGAATATGTACCGATTTTGTACCGTGTCTGTACAGAGCCGGGATGCGGTGAACTGCCCCAGCCCCGCTTTGAAGGAGTGGATTACCACGGAGGAGGTACCAGTTACCTCTGCTGAACACGTACATCATGAGCTGCTCCTTCCCTGCTAGCCCTGAGACGTTACCCAACGCAGGAGCAAAAGCAGCTTTAAGTTTCCTTAAGCCACAGAGTGTTGCTGGAGGTGGAAGTCAGCGGCCATAGCCCACTGCCCAAGGAAGCAGCCTGCTGAAACACTTCCTACATCGCAAAGGGGCTGCACCAATCAGGCCCTAAGCATGCATTAGTTACAAAGAACAGGAGATTTTCTGCCGTATGATGTGATTGAAAAGTTAGGATCACACGTATTTTCAGTAAAAATGCTGGCGAACATCCATACAAAGGGAATTTGTTGTGCAGGCACAGTAGTGGCTTTTGGAAGTTGAGTATCTTGGCTGTAGAAATGCTAAAAGTGATTAAACAATAACATCAATTAACTTCTTCCTAAATCACAACTGGTTGATGTGTCCTATTGATAAACTTTAAATGTACCACTATAACTCAAAGGACCCAAGGCTTTCTCCCTTTTTTGCCAATTAAGGGGCAAATCTTCAGGATGGATAAAATTTGTTTAATAATAGAAGTGCTTCAAAACAACAATACATCACTAGAAGAATAAAATATTCCTTAAGCATGAATAAACAATCATGCTTCAATCTACAGTAGCATGTTATCAGTTAAATAGAGCCCCCTATCTACTTTTGGGGGAAAAAAAAAAAAAGTGGTTTATAACGCAAAGTTTACCCTAATAATTCCTAAATTTCTCTGCAAATGGTCTTAAATACAAGAGTTTACAAAGATTCACAACACAGTAGTGGTTGGAAGGGATCTCTAGAGATC
>NW_010258422.1:0-21354 GCF_000690775.1 Eurypyga helias
TGACTGAACCCAGCACACCTGTGTAAAAGAGAACTTGCATGGAAACTGCAAAACCAGTAGGTGGTTTGCAATGGAGTACCAAATTAAGGCAAAATTGTAAAGCTATAAAGTGAAAATTATAAAAAAGTCTCAGCAGAAAAAAATAAGTACATCGATAAGTAATTAAATTAATAGATATAATTGTTATTGTTTTTTAAAACCAGGTTATGACTGGACAGAAATTCCTACAAAACTACCATACACGGCTTTTCAGGGGGTAAAACAAAGGTCTTTTCAATCTTCCTTTGTGACTCCAAAAGACAGCAAAGTAAACCGAGTAAGTTTTGAAAGGTGTATCCAAAAATCTGTCTCATTCCTATCTATATGAAATGGAAGAAAAAAGAATATCTATCTTTTCACTACAAAACATTGTATGTGCAAGTATTGTTGCAAAGTAAGTGGTAATACAGACTGTTAAAAAAATTGTAAACATAATTTCAGATGACATAATAACAAGATTAATGAAGGACCAGAATTAATCAGCTTACAAGGGGAAAGGCAGCCAAAATAACATTTTTGCTAGCATACTTCTCATTCTTAGTACTTTTCCACGGTCAGTGTTTGGGAAGAGCGAGATGCTTTAAAGGTCTTTCCATCTGTTGCTGATTCCATGTGTTCACAAACTTTTCTTTACTCTTTACATTGCAGCACTTCATTTTTCAGTTTTACTGTCTACCACTTAGCACAGCAACCTGCTGTATGCATTTCCCTCTCACGGCTGAGATCTGAAAAGCAACATTTACCAGCTTCATAAATTCTGCCAGCTTCTGTCAGCCTTTCAAACTGAACTATGTCAGCACATAGGGACCTTGTGTGGCAGGATCTCCCACGTGAAGGAGAACCACATCTCTTGTCCCACAGCTCTGGGCTTGGGGATAACGTGGTTGGGTTACCCTGGCAGCGGTGTCCCCAAGCAGCTGCAGAGACCTACGCTTGCTGCGTTCATGGAGCTGCCATGATAAAGCCCGTCTCTCCAGCCACTGCTTTTTGGCACGGGATACACCTGTAGGCACAGCACTGTACAGACACGGCCGTGGAGCCGGTGAGCCAGCTCAGCTCACTGTGGACCAGAGGGCAAGGCCCGGATGCTCCCACTGGGAGCATGCACAGACACCTCCTGGGACACAGTGATGCTGTGCTACAGAAGGTACCTTGTTCTAGGATTAGGTCTAAAAGCAGCAGCTGTTTATTTTTTGCATCTCTTTTGATCAGATATATGATGACAAGGTCTTGCGAGGAGGAATTGAAGTAAAAATTTTATTTTGTACATTTATAGAGCAAGATTGTCACTCTAATTTCAAAAGTAATCCTCGGTTATGCTCAGATCCAAATTTTGAATCCAGTCTTGGACATTATTTCTTCAAATGAGCTTTGTTTTTAATTCCATTCCTCAATTGGTTTCCATTTTCTCATCCCAATTTTCCGGGGAGCAGAAAGCCTACTTTTACATTGCCTCATTTATCTTTTTTTTTATTCAATCCCCAGTGTAACCACACAAAGTCACAATACCAACACGAGAGGTCAGTGAGCACCATGGGAACAGTGTAGAAGGACTCACTTTGGCTCTTCATCAAAACTCATTGGCCCTTCTCCAGTCCAGTATAAGCTTACCGTAAATCTCGGGCTTTGCTGTCTGCACCAGTGGTTGAAGTTTTAAGGCCTCAGTGACTGCCTTAGGTGCATGATTCCTCTGGTATTTATTTCTTAATATGGCAAGCTGGCTTCGTGCTCCTCCTTTTATGTTTTTTTCCTTTGCTTCATTTCTTTCCATTTCCACAGGGAACACCCATAGCCTGATCTTGCAGACTGCTTTGCTTTCCAAAGGACTGCAGGATAACAGCTATGTTTACGGGAGGTTTGGCTCTAACTACTTGAACTGCTTAACTACCTTAATTACTTTTACTTTTTAACTGGTTTCACTCTACACACTCATCCCCAAACAGATTTCTAATTCAGAAGAGTTAGTGCAGTTACATGTTCAAGCACTTTCTGCTGTCTGAGAACAGTACTGCTGAAGAGTTAAGCAGATCAGTAAACAGCTGTGTAATTCTGAACCGATAACTGAAACAGTGTATTTGCAGTTACTGGCTGCGTCGTTTTACATATGTTTTGTTGGTATGTGCCTCACATAAATGTGCTGGAAAACTATTTTAAAAATGTTTTCCCAAAGAAATATGAAAATGCTTTCCATGTCACATTTTCCTCAGCAAGGTTATACACCTACTACAGAACTGTTGTAGTTTACTAAAAATAGTCTTTCCAAGAGACGGTGCTTTAAAGTTCATTCCAATCTTCCGAGTAGTTTTTTTTCTCTCAGTAAGTCTCTTTTGAAGTACAATCTGCAGATAAATAGTGTCTTTTTCCTTCCTTTGATGGTTTCTCACTGTATTTTGTTGTCAAATTCCCTGTACTTAAGAATGATGGTTGAACTGTATTCCAGCATTTGTAAATAATGGAACCATGAGGAGTAGGACCCAGAAAACCAGATATCTGGCATACAGGAAAATAAAATTAAAAAAAAAATACCAATACCACCTGAAGAAGAGCATAAAAGTGAACAAAAATATGATTTTGCAGCCTGGTATAATTCTTCTAAAGAGACAGTGTGTTTTAATACAGTGATAGAAACGCCACTTGTCTCATGGTTATCATTCAGCTGCCCTCACTATATCCAGTGGATCCTATAACCCAGCTCACCTCCTCCAAAGGAGGAGCTTTGTTATACATCATCCTGATTTGAGACTCCAAAATACACTTTATTTCAGGAAGAAACTGAGTTTCCACTCTTTCATGAGCTGGAGGGGTCTGACTGGCTTTTAGTAATGTCACCTGCTTCTGCTTTAAACTTTGACAGATCATGGTGTATGTCTGTGTTGTGCCATGTGCACTTTATAGCCCTACTAGCAACAGCAAATGCAGAGAGGCCCTTTCTCTATGCCTGGGACAGCCATCAGCTCCTCCATGACAAGCATTTCAGAGTGGTAACATAACTTCTGTCCCTCCGTTTCAGTCAGATGTAATGTAAACGTAGGTATTTCTGACACGGTTAATGTGAGCGGGATGACACATCACCTGGTAACATCCACATATACACTCTGAACCCAGATACTCCTGTATAATCAGCACATGCTGGTGCCTTCGTTCACTGTATAGAAAGACTGCTGTTCCCCATCTCTGCAGTCACCAGTTAAACATAATGCTCACATTTAGCTGAGGCTGCTGGTAATGCTCAAGCAATCAAGAAGAATGCCAGGCATGTTTTTGTCTACTAAAATGAGCCAGTGGAAATGAATCTCAGTTCCATTAGCTGATGCCCTGATCACTCCTTTAAAACAAACAATTACCTAGCAAACAGTTCTTATAAAGTATGGTTAATTTATGCCATTGGGAAAGGTCAGGCATATCTTCACTGGCAACACTTCATACCTGAAAATCATGAAGGATAAAAGGGATCATTCACCATGACCTGAGCAGGTATTAGTCTGAGCTAACTCAGCATCTATGAACTACCACCTCCTTTACGTTGACTCAGCAGTCTAAAGGGGCTAGACATCCTACGGATTTCTCTTTGAGCTTCCCCAGGAAAGCTGACTTGCCCATGGGGTCAAACATACATCTTTAGAAACCAATGTATTACCACTATATTTCCTCCTAGATCTTTCTTGTCTGATAGTAGTGTGAAGGACTACTTAATAAAAGGGAAAATTCCATCAAAGAAGGTGAAAATACCCACTCTGTTTTTACCTTTTGATTTTATGGATGTATTTCTCACATTTTCCTTTCTTACAGTTCTCCTCTCCTCTGAGTCTTACTTCTGCAGAAAATCCTGCAGCTTATTCCTAGTATTACCATTTTAAGGTTTAAAATCATCTAAGATAGTTTTGGAGATGCTGAGGAGATTCAGATGGCAGCAGTAAGAACATCAAAGTTCAAGAGCTGTGTGAGATGGCTAAGGCTTATGCTCCTAGAAAAAGAAAAAAAGTGAGGGAATGTATGATCTGAAGTTTGTTAAAACTGGATCATTTTTTTGTTGTTTGTTGCATTCCCTGGCAAGCCCAGAAGAAATCAGCTCAAGCTACAGCAAAGAAAAAGGAGCTTTTTATTTCTTCTAATGGCAAAACGCCACACAGGCTACTAGGAATAGAAGAATTTTAATTTCAGCTTAGCAACTGACTTTAAGGTCACTTTAAGTCAGGAGTTGGCAGCCTCTCACAGGTGGCATCCCATTCTGTGTTCTCTGTCCTCAACTCAGATGTAAACTAATGCCCATGTGAACCAGTTCTGTGGTTCTGACGACCCTTTGTGGTAAACTTACCGCTGTGGCTTTATCAAGACCATCTGCAAATTCTTACCTCACTAAACATCACATTTTTTGCTGTCTTTTGAATGTTGTTTTTTTCCTGATGTAGCACTATGCTCAGAGGTAGAAACGGGTTCTCCTCTCAAGGCCAACCTCTGTGAGCTACTAGCTGATATGAAGTTGTAGATAAGAAAGAGGCTGTATTTCACCCAATGGAAGCATGGGTGTGATTGTGGAGATGAGTGGTTTTTGATAAGACAATCATGACATAGCAGAAAATGCGATGCCCATTCTGGAGCAATTCGATAGAGGAGTGAAAAGCTAAGACCACTGAAGCTCGTGAAGCTCTAGAGAATGTAAATCTTACCTGTGCAATCATGTCTGCAGTTTCAGCATAACTGCGGCACTTTTTCACAGCTGAACGAGCTAAAAAATCATCAATCAGCCTTACGCCGATGCCATAACCCCTAAGGAGAAAACAAAATGAACATTCAAAATGGGGAACTTCTTTCCACCTACCATCTTGCCAATTGGTCTTATGTGCTTTCTCAGCAAAACAGCTGCGTGTTCCTAAATGAACGGCTTTGAGGACAAAAGATTTTGCTGGTCTAGATTCTTCTTTCTACCACATTTTGCAGAACAGTGGGATTGCTGTTCATGTAGTCATTTAAGGAATTGTACTCCTTTAAACATGATACTCCTGGCAAGGATAATATGAATGTTGCTTATATACACATTGTCTATACACAAATTTATATTTTCATATATGAATAAATATTAGATGCTAGACATATGAGTATAATATATAAATAATATACAAATAATACACCTGATTAATACTGCTTGGTCAGTAAAAATAGGATAGGATAACATAGGAGAGGATTTTCTCCATTCCTCCGTACTCCCCAGAGTTCATCTCACACTATCTCTGTCAAGGAAAACACATCAACTGCCCCTTTAGGTCACAGCATTCACTTCTGGGCTGATTCACTAAATCCTGAGCACCCTCATGGCAGTGTTCAGGTGCCAGGAAAACCCACAGGAGATGGACTTGCACCCAATCTCTTTCACTTTATCCTCTCACCTCTTCACCTAATTTTTCACACGTCCTCCACAATTACCTCTTTGTCTTTTTTTCTAACATAATTTTTCCCTTCATCTACTAGTTGCAGAAGGAATCCAGAAGTTGCTAATTAATATAAAGATAAATAAAACAACTATTCATTCCCAGTGCTCACACAGAAGCAAAGGTCACTAACTACATAGTGTGCAAAATAGCTATGCCTCCAAGCATTTCTTGAAAAAGGGAAATAGATTGACACAAATGTTATGAAAGAATGTGAGCTCAACTCGGAAATGTTTGTAGGGGATTTTTCTTTGCCATTTACGTGAATGTTGGTAGTCTCTGCCTGTTTGTCAGAGGCCCTACATCCTCAGTGAAGCAGTCTGAACTCAACAGAGTTTCTTACTGATTTTGTACCATGTTTCTAGCAAAGAAGCCAAAAAGTGATCTGATGTCTAGTGTGATGACAAGGCCAAAAACTGGTTTTGGCAGCATGAAGTTTAAAACTGCAGTATGCCATGCATCAGAAAACAATGAAATATTTATTTATTGACAAAGCACCAATATCAGTAACATAGGTAAATATGTCATCAGCAGTTAGCAAGCTATGTAGTGGTGGTGTACAAGACTACTTGGATCTTTTTCAACTTTTATGCCTTAAATTTGCAAAGTCAAATGAATAACAAGTTAACAAGCAGCTATTTGGCAACTGTACAGTGAAAAACACACTTCTTACTAAGGATTACATATGTACATATATATATATATATATATATAAAAATATTGTCCCCAACTGTCCCAGATCTGCTAATCTCTAAGGTTTCTTCCTCGAGCTAGGCTGTCTTCATCTTCACAGAAGTAAAGATGGCCACACTGCTTTAAAGAAAATTGTCATTATTTTATCAAGTCTTTATCAACACAAAACCAAAATGATTTTATAGAAACAGCTATAATAATAAAAACACAACTGGCATCTTCCAAATCTCCACATCTTCCAAAGCTACCCTTTAGTAATTTCTACCATAGCATCACAAAGAAGCATGTCTATTTTTGAAATGTATGATTTTCATCAGAGATAAATGAGAGATAAATATAAAATATATATCTGAGACATGTTGTCCCTTCTTAGTTTGTGAATAAATAACTTTTCTTTTTTCCAATCGGTGATTTTTTACTCACTTCCATCGATATCTATTGGACTATAGCTTGTTTGCAAACTTTCAGATTAATAATAAAGTGGTCAAGTATTCTGTCCACTGAGATTGTTGTAAATCCATTCTGCACGTCCATTTTGCCTGAAAACACAAGCCTTATGCCTCTGTCAAAGATCTTAGTGTATCTTTTTGTTAACCAGCTCAGAAGTTGTTTCTTGCTGATTTTCTGATATGACTATTTTTACTGTGATAATGCTTAGAAATCTCAGTCAGCATGACAGGATCCTATACACACAGGATCTTCACTTTCCAAAGAGGTTATCCATGTAAAAATCAGTTCCTCATTGGCAATTTGAGCTGTATGGTCTTTTACAGGTGAGGGCCCCTTTGCCCCTAAACCATGGAGGAGGGAAGAGATCCACCTAACAAGGGAAAGTTCAGAGTGCCCAATTCAGACACCTAAATTGACACCCTATTGACTGAGTCACCTAAGCCAAATCCCTACAACCTGGAATTGTGACTACGTCACAGAAACATGGTGTAGCTAGATGAGAGACAGCCACAGGAAGGCCACATCGACAGTGAACACAGAAATACATGGTAACTAGAAAATACCTGTGAAAAACAAAAATCTTGTCTCTTTTGAAATAATATGAAGAAATGGAAGAGGAGAGATAACGTGGAAGTTGAAATCAAATACATGGATATAGGAGATGAAATTTAGAAGTTTCTATTATTAATTAACAAAACAAAGTATCAACAAGGAACAAGTGGAAGCTATCAGAACAATCCTGACACTTCTGAGAATTCAAAAGCTAATTGTCGATCTTAACTCACAAATTAGCATTATTTCTGTAGACAGAATATTGAACCTTATCCCCGTGATCTGTGCAATCCCAGACAGACTGCTGGAACTGGTAAAATTAGACCCATAAAGCTGAAGGGTAACATATAGGTGGACAAATAGCATTAGTGATGAAGTTCAACATTTAAAGCAGTACTTACATTCTATCTAAACAGGTGTTGACATCTTCATCCTTTTCATAGTCCTTACACAGCTGTGCTACCAAAGCCCCATACGTGAGAACAAAAAGTTCTCTGCTCTGCCAGAAAAGGTGGAAGACAAAAATTAAGCAAACTAGAATCAAACTTTTCAAGCTTTTGAGCTTCTACTGTATTAAAAGCAACCAAAATAACCTATACATTAATAAAGAAACTTTTGTCCTTGGACGTGTAATCACTGAAATCCACAACTCAAGTACGACAGAACCTGAATTGATCATCACTTGAGTCTCTGTACAGGGACTTTGCTTGTCAGAAATACCATTTCTCAGGATACAGTTGTATTCATCAGGTGCATTTCTGCATCCTATAACAGCACATATGTATGCTGGATTGATAAATGCTGTCAAACGCCATTCAAGATTAATGACAAGGAAGAATAATAGCATCAATGAACTATTAGTCCTTTTGCAATAGGAACAACAGTATATACACTGAAATTCCAGTCCCTTCATAAAGATATGGTTGACCTGATTCAGATCATCACCCTATTTTCCCCCAAAAAATAAAAATTAGTTAAAAAAATCAGCTGAGAATAAAGAAAAATACTATAATTCAGCACAAATGTAAAGAATAACAATAATCAGAGTAGCAAAGAATCAGTCCCATTGACATTTCCTTTTCTTTATCAGTCTTTACAAGTAACTTGAATCACTGTCAATACTAGCTCTCCGAACGCCTGGACAACGTCACTGTGACATTATTTCTGTATCTTAGTGCAGGAGATGTGGTTGGCATGGCTCCACCACATGAGTAAGGTGAAGGGGATGGGTAAGGATGACAGCCGCCTGCCCAAGGAGCATGGAGAGCGACTGACAAGGTACAAGACACATCTCTGCACAGACCCTGTCACAAGCACTACTCTGGGATCTTCAGCTGTGCACCAGCCTGGAGGGAAGTTTTCTTCTCTCCCTGCCCTGCCAAATCACCTCCATGGCACTGCAGAACTGACTGTGTTTAGCAAGAGTAGCAGCTGGCCTTTAGAAGAGAGACTAGGTTGACTCTCATTAAATGTCTTGGACGAGAATTAATTAAAAGAAGTGCTACAGGCCTGTGGCTTGTGGGCAGACTACAGGTGCTTTTTGCTTACAGACTGTGGAAAAACGATAGTGAATATCCCAATGAAAACAACAGAACAAACCACACAAGGAAAGGAAGAACAGCTTAATGGAAAGACCTCTTCCTGTTCCCTTTGCGTCAAAAGCTTGGAGTTTAATCAATGTTACCATTTTAACAAGTCACTGTTCAAAATCTTTGGAAGTATAGGTAGAACCATTTCCTAGCCTCACCTTGATGATAACTCCTGTTTACAATAATATTGCACACTCTGCCAAATTCTCTTTAACAAGTTTTTAATGGAGTAAAAGGATGTCATAACAGGTTTTGTATTGTTCTTGTCTCAGCAGAAAGTCTTGTAAGTGTTGTAATAAGACAAATACCTTAGAGAAACTTCAGCATACTATACCAACATTAAGTGTATTTATTAGCCACTCTTGCAATCCACTGGACTACTTTTTATCCATAATCTTATGTATATTAATTTTAATTATGTTATATTCTTCCATTTCTTTTTCAGTGGAGACCTCTGTCCCCCTTTCAGAAATTGACACATTGTCTTAAAGCCTTCTGGAACTTCTCCACTGCCCCAACTTCTACCAAAAATCACCACTCCCTATCCAGCTCTAAGTTCCTGAAGAAAGATTTGTGCAGAATTGAACCATCCAAACACAGAACAGAGATCTTCTCTCTGTGTTTTCATTTAATGATTATTTAACGACTATTTAACCACAGAGACACATAACCTTACCTGTTATTTCTATCTTTGACCGTAAATCTAAGCACAAACACCTCTGCTTCTGAACATATTCCAGTCTCAGAAACTTTGTGCCTATCTATACCAAGCCTGTTCAGAATTTCAGCACTAGGGGTAAAGTAAAAAAATGCAGTTAAGTGCCCAGTGAGTGAGACAGTCCCTTTGATTTTATCAGCCTTCTACAGTTGTCTATGTCCTCTTTTCCTTACTTTCTCTACAGGTAGAGATTCTGAGGAATCTTGTTATCTGAATTTTTTGTATTTAGACATACCACTGCCAGAGAACAGGAAAGAGAATAACTGGTATCTTTAATGACACAAAATACTGCTTTTTGTGACCATAACATTTAAGAAGGCCTCTTGGGAAAATCTTGCATGCAGTATGTTCAAAACAACTACTGGAGCTTTAGGAGAATATTAACATGAAGTTCAGAGAAAGAAGGAAGTTTTGGTCTATATAACTTCTACTTGATAGAATTCAGTGCTATGTGATCTATGGTCAAAGCCAACATTTAAAGACAACCCTTACAGTTTCACCATCGTTTCCTTGAGAATTAGGTTTTGACCTTAAAGCCAAATGTGGAGAACCTGTGATGGGGCACTCCCTGGACATAGAAAAATCACACCATCAGGAGGATGAAGAAGGACCCTGCTCATACAACATGACCCCCAAAAGAAGACGTGGTCTGCTGTGTAGGAGAGGCACACAGTGGTTACTGGGTATGCTGTGGTCCCCAATGACCCAAGTCTTCCTGTAACTGTTCATGGGGTAGAGATGTGGCTGGCACAGCTGCTTTTCTCCAATAAAGTTCTGGCCTCAAGGGATCATGCTGAGGACTGTCTGAAAATCATTTCAGGCATATCAGGACAGGCAGGACTGTCTGAAAAACATTTCATGTCATAGTCAAGGTAGCTGGAGAGATATGAAACCTCCTAGGGCAAATATCAGTATTACTGGTCAAACAGACTTCAGGTTTTTTTATGGACAGGTTTTTTTATGTCACTGTTTAATAGCTGGCAGCTTATTGGCAGCTCACGAGGAGGGACCGCTCTAGCCATAAATGCTGCCAGCTCTTCTGCTCTCATACTGGCAGACTGATCCCCATCCTTCCAGTACTTTCAGGCTATTCAGAAATCTGACAGTATAAAACATATCGATACAATAATAGCTTATTCTTGCTCAATGCACAATTTTAATCACACATTACAAAAATATCTTACTATTTTTTGGTACTCCTGCTTTCTTCCTGGTGGCCGAGACATGTTGCTTGTGTAACGCCTGACGTACTTGATTGTCAGTTTGTCTTCTCTTTCTCAAGCAGCCTAGTTTTCTCTCAATCACTGTATTTCCTCTTTCCCGTCTCCAAGGTTCTCTCCTTTCTGCTCTTCTGCCTTTTACACGAGATGTGTTTTCTGTAATCTGTAATGCTGCTGATGCTCCTCCTATTCTCTACGCATACTGAGCCCCTTGAGAGGAATTTGACTGGCAACAGATCTGCCCCTGTACACAACACAAATAACTTCCATCTGTAAGAATGATTTGTAATCAAATACACAGCACACAGCCATGGGAAGTCAAACCAGGCAGCCCTAAGAGGTCTTAGTTTTAGGGACAGCAGGTTAATTCTCTTGTTTGTGTCAGGTTTTGGTGTTTGGAGAGTTAACAGAAGATCCCTCTCTAAAGAATAAAAACACAATTGCAAGATACTGCTGCACAAGAAAATTGATAATTTTCAACTTGAAGGAGCTATATTCTTCTGTCAGCTCTGACTGCTTTAGCCTGGTGAGCTAATGTCTGCCTCGCGGGAGCAGTACAGGCTGCAAGGCACTACCACCACTATGTTTCTGCAAAGCTGGTAGGACAGACCTAGAGCACTCACATTCCCACAGGAATAGACTGTCTACCGCCTACAGCTGCCAGCTTGTGCAAATGGCACTTTCAGGACCGATGTTTCTAGGCGATCTTATATCATTCTTAACTTATTATAACCCCTATTTGTAAACAACCCTGCTATGAACATCCAGGAAGGTTACTTTTTCCATTTTCCCCTGAGGAAAATCTGGCCTATTCTGTTAGTTTAGATTTGCAATAAACTTAGACTATGGTCACTAGTGAATTTAGGAATTAATCAGGTAGCTGTCTTTCCTTATAGGACTTATCTACACATATATTCCTACTGAGTCCTCTCAGGAAAGGAAGTAAAAACACATGGCCTCATCTGAATGCCATGCTGTTATTGAATTTCAATTAATTGATAGATTCAGTGATAAATTACAGGTATTTACCACTCCAGATACATGGAAAGCAGCAGATGTGATTCATTTGTGATAAGAATTGATTTTAACAATGGTAGTTTAAAGTTATGACACAATCTAACAACAGAAAATAGGACAGATAAAAGCGTTTTCATCTTTTTCGGTGGAAAACAGTCATCCTAACAGCTTTCATTTTAAATAGAATGAGCTGCTGTTGACAACTTTACAATATGATAAGCCTCTTCTATTTTTTTTTCTAGGCACTTTTCTGGGCCTGTAAAATCTAACCTCATTTTATAAGTGAAACTATTGCAGGTAGTTCCCATATCTAATTTTAAATAATTTATAAAAACCAGGCATTAGAATTCTCTAGATAGTTATTTGCATTTCTAAATTGAGTCTGAGATGGGTTTGTTTCTCAGATTGTCTCCAACTAGTGACAAACACCAAATATGTCTCTCATTGCCAGAGCTATCCCATATTCTATTAGAAAGTGTACTGCATTGCATTTTAAAAAACAGCTCTAAAAGATTCTCATTAGAATAATTTAACTGCAGTGAAACCATCACAAAGCACTTAAGGCTACCCATAAATGAGCACCATTTTACCTATCCAGTTCTGAATATGAGGATGAATTACTTCAGCCTGCATTATTACTACTACTATCATGAAGGAACACCGTGGCCCAGGCAGAGCAATGCGTGGTAAGAACACACCAGCATTGTTTGGAAAATACATACGTGCACACGTGTATACATGTACATTCACACATATGATAGGATGTATTAGGTAGAATGTACTACATTTTGAAAGGTTTGCACGTGACTGAGAAAACAAAGCTGGAACGGTGTGTCCAAATAAACTGGGAAGTCAGTGGCTGCAGGGAGGGAAACGAGTAGATGGTGGACTGAATTCACACCTTCAGGAACAGAACAAAACCACCTTCTTAATTGTAACTGTTGTCTGACTTGCAGCCCTGTGAAAAGAGTTGGCAATTATCTGGCACCTCTTTTAAACCTTAACATAGCCTTCTCAGAAATAATCCAAGGCAATTTGAGTAGTGAGGAAGTTAGCATCGCCCTCTTCCTCCCCTTCTGTCACGTTTGTCAGGAGACGATTTTAGCCTTCGGCCCCAGTGTTCGTCTGGCACACTGCCTGGGCCATAGACTACACCAGTTCTCTTTACTTATATGATTTACGTGATTATACTTTATCATTATTATTATATTGAACAAAAAAAGAAAAATCAACCCACAAAATGTCTCCTGAAGTTCAAAAGCATGCATAGAAGTCTGCACCAACACCCTTTCTCTTACAAGGGACTGGCTATTATGGGAAAGCTGAAACATGTAGAGCTAAGAACTTGATCTCTTTAGTAGTCCAGTAGCTAAGGATTCTCCCAAACATGAATATCCCAGAGCAGAGTGCAATATAAAGGTCAATAATTAATCAGGTGTCACATGCCTAAAAAAGAACCCTAAAAAAGTTCTTTGAGGCAAAAGAAAAATACATTTGCCACAGCAGATGGGTGTCCAAATTAGTACAACAGAGGATGAGGCTTTTGTTTGCTCTCTGTCTCCAGCTCAATAGATCTTTTGTTAAATATTTCTCTCAGAGAAGACTGAATTCTTTCAAATCTCAAGAAGTTAGGTGATGTGGGTTTGAAGCTGCATGAAAAAAAAAAGTACTTGAGCGCAGGTTTCCCACATCATGGATGAGTGCTTCTACTCAAAGCCGGGTGTGGCTGCTGCTTTGGCCATGTTTCAGAATAAAGCCCTGCTGTTGCTGCCACCTTGCCTGAAGTGCCCTCTCTGCCTGGGAAGTGTTTTCAGTGGAATCTGGTGAAACTTCCTTGGTTAGGTTGGGCATCTCAGGGACTATTGTCAGAAGGATGTTTTTGCATTCAGGTGCTTACTTTCTTCTGAAACTCACTGCAGGCACCTAGAATCTCACATAAATTTGCCTATAAAGCGCAGCTGAATTCTGAAGCAGAAGATGTAAGTTTAAAAAAAAAAACAAACCTAACAAAAACAAAACAAAAACCAGGCTGCTATTCATCCCTTAAGACAAAGCTATTGATGATTTTCTCATCAGTGCTTGTCCTGGTTAAGGGGAGAGGAACTTCTCCCTTAACGAGGCCAAAGAGACCATGAAAATGACTCGGCAGCCTGAAGCGAACCCGCGTCCAGGCAGAACGCAAGGACATGGGAACTGGGCTTGTTTAGCCTGGAGAAGAGGAGGCTGAGAGGAGACCTGATCACTGCCTAAAACTACCTGAAAGGAGGTTGTGGGGAAGTGGGTGTTGGTCTCTTCTCCCTAATGACAGATGATCGGACGAGGGGGAATGGACTCAAGCTGCGCCAGGGGAGGTTTAGATTGGATGTAAGGAAGAAGTTCTTCACCGAAAGGGTTATCACACACTGGAACAGGCTGCCCAGGGAGGTGGTGGAGTCACCATCCCTGGATGTGTTTAAGAGACGGGTGGATGAGGTGCTGAAAGATATGGTTTAGTGGTGGACAGATACGGTTGGACTGGATGATCTCTAAGGTCTTTTCCAACCTAGTGATTCTATGATTCTATGATTCTATGACATGGGCAGTGCTCCCCTGTACTCCCACAGGAAATCTGCCAGGCAGGTACTTTTGTAGTATGCTTTCTAAGGTGCAAAGACAGACTCAGCACCCATGCAAAATGCAATTCAAAATGCAGCTAGAGGGGGCACAGAACATCAGCCTTTTGACTGCTATCTCAGTGATGAAAACACTTGTGCAGGACCAGAGAGACAAGGGTTCTGTCTCCAAACTTTATAGGAACCAACCTTCAGATGGAAAATAGAGCAACACTTCCCTCTTTCTCTCTACCTTTTCCTGACCATTAGATAACAAAATCCTAATCTTTTTCTGATCCAATAAATATCAAAATCCTCTCCATGGGGGAACTAAGTGCAATTGATAGAAATACGGCAGGAAAGATGGAGAATACAGCTTCTTCCCACCACAGTCAAACCACATCACTAACAACTGAGCTCTTGGAAGAAAGATGAGTGGGTGAGTTTTGACCAGATCAGGTGAAGGGAACTGAAACCAATCTCTCCCTTCTGCCATGGCTGCTTTATTGCAATACATAGCAAACAAGAGAATAAAACCTGTTTGCTTGTGCTTGGGAGGATAGGAAGGTGTCATATGTCTTCCAATAACCATGTTTTAAAATAAAATGACAAACCATTTTCAGTTCTTAAAAAAAAAAAAAAAATCACTTATTCTCTTAAGTGAGGTTCCTGTCAGTGAATTCAAGCTGATAGAGCCCTGCAAAATAACAGGTACCCTGCTGGCCTCAGAAGTCAGCTACAAGCACCTCTTTGTCTCAGAGGCAAGCTGGCTGTCACCTCAGGTAGTGGTATTTTGGATTGCATTCAGTCCTAACTTCCTGAGCATCAGATATAGAGCCTAAATGTCTGCCTCAGTACGCCAGTTCCTCTGCAAAGGCAAGTACTTAAAGGTTTGATGTGCCGACCAGGCTCTTAATTGGATCCAACCCTGTAATTTGTTCCGTAATAGGATGACCCAGCAGGATTATTTACAACACAGCATGAAAGCAAATGCCAAAGAAGTGACAATGCAGCAGCACAAAGTTGTTGTATTGATTGTATAAATTGCCTCATTCAACAGCCTTGGGCTGATTATGAATATTTCAGTGTTGTACATCTCTTCAGTTTCACATCTAATGTGTTTCTTGAGTAAACAAGTGATGCTTGGGAAAGCTTTCCTCCCTTATAAAAGAATAAGGCATGGGTTCCCAAAGGAAGCAGCAATCAATCGGAGATTTTAAAATCTGCTGTGGTGTAGTGGAAGACTCATAAAACACATCTTCGAAATAATTTTGTAATAGCCTGATGGGCTTATTCCACTGAACTTAAAGAATGGTTTTTTTCAAAATATAATGTCAGTAGGACCAAAAAAAAAAAGGTTATTAAAAATCCTGTGATACTGAAAGAAAATGAAGCTTCAAAATGGCAGTGTTCAAACAGCATTGGGATTATGTTGTGCTACCACTCTGTCCAAACACCCAGAAAAGCTGTGGCAAAGTGCTGCTGTATGTTTCGGCATATTTCTCTATCACTTTTAATTATGTGTAATGGTATCGCATAGTTTTGAGAGCCAATTACCAGCAAGGACCTCATTCACAGGTTGTGACTGCGGATGCGACAAGCAGGCATCTACCCTAACAGCGCGCTGGAGGAACAAGGTCTTGCCTAGTGAACAGGCAAGACGCGTGTAACATGCCATCCATGTGTGTAACAGCTGTGAGACTGTCTCTGCCATCCAAGCAGATACCATGGGTGCTAAAACTACTTTTTCAGTTGAAAGTTATTATTAGCAACCCTCTCTGCAAGGGGAGAGAAGAGGCTGTGTGGTCAGACACTACTGTACCACGTGACCAAGCCCACCCATGCTGGAGATAGCCATTTGTAATGGGAAGACAATTTATCTTATAGAATTTCTGGCTAACTGTTCTTCTGTTCTCGGTAAAATTCTTTATATTACAGAGAGTTAGACTTCTCAGAACTTAAATACAAGTGTTTGCATATTCACATCAGCCTAGGGTATGCAATCCTGTACTAAACACTGCGTAACATGACAATAGACAAAGTGCGACACGGAGAAAATAATCAGGGGTGAAAGGTTTCAAATTAACCTCTGTTTAAGGCTTTGTGAGAGATGCTAAGAGCCCGGATCATGCATCCCAATATTCAGAAACCAGTTTTGGAAACGTTTTACTGGAAAAATTCTACGTATCTCTGTTCATGGACTGACGATACTCGAAAATCCTAGAACCTGTAGTCACAGGCATGCTAGACAAATGCCAGCTATTGCCATGAGCATGTCTGAAGCTGGCTTGACACTGTGTGAACAGCACATTACACATTGCCAAAAAACCTTTCCAAAGAACACATTCAGCACTGTCGGGAAAAGAGACACGCTAGCTTCTTGCCACCTACAGGTGAAACACCAAAATCCTCACGGTCCAGCAGCTTAATACATCTCAGGATCTGTCTGGAGAGCAAACTGCCTCAGAACCAGAACAGACATTAAACAGGAACAGAATTGGGATTACAAACTTTATGCAACTTATAGAATTGTTTCTGGCTTTATTTTAAGGTTGAAGCATTTAAAATTTTAAATGGTTTGGTTTTTTATAATCAGTACACTTGGCAAGGATTTGTTTGGTAGTTTTCTTATGAAGAATAACTGAAATATCCCCTCCCCCCCCTTTTTTTTTCCTAGTCCCACACCATGCTTCTGCTAATTATCACTGATTAGCAAACAGCTTGCCAATTAACCCTGACAGGGTAGTCATCAGTTTGATAACATTGCATGGAATCCAAAAGGTAAGGAGAACTTACTGTTAGTTTCAGACAATTAGCAAGGGGCCGGCAGAGCTCACAGTTGCCTTAAAGCTAATTATTCCAGAACTGCAGAGAGAAATCATTGAATCAATTAAAACACATGATTGGATCTTTGTAAGTATATTTAAAGCTAGTAAACAAGCTGTTAGCTGTCATGGAGTGGAATCAAAAATAAGTGGGAGGAGGAACATTTGTAGGGGGTTTGGTTTTTGAGTCTTTCTTTAAGCTGTTGGAGTCTTCTGTTCTAGTCTGCTTCTGACACTAGTTAAACACTACTAAAAGCTAGAATTGGCTTAAAGCAAAAGCATCTGGTGAAGAGTAAGACCTA
Organism: Eurypyga helias; assembly: GCF_000690775.1. NCBI lineage: Eukaryota > Metazoa > Chordata > Aves > Eurypygiformes > Eurypygidae > Eurypyga > Eurypyga helias. The sequence goes on from NW_010258422.1 coordinate 17,423, forward strand.
AAATGACTTTCCTTCCAAAGTGGTTAACTTTTCTAAAAGGCAAAGAGGTGGCTACTGCTAATGCTGTAATTGCAATATTGACTATTGGTGGGCAGCAACTTTTCTCTTTTTTTACATTCAGCTGTCCCTGTCATATTGGGCAGAACCTTATCTATGGGCTGGCTTTCCTAGGAGTTCCTGCACTGATTCTTCTGGTTCTTGGTTATGCCCTGAATAACCAGACTTGGAGGCTGGTTACAGGCAAAAGGTCTCCTCTTCAGGAACAGACTACAACAAACCGGTTACTGCAATGCAAACTGATCTGCTTTGTCTTGTGCAGCATCACTGGGAGGGCACTGGTTGCTCCAGTAACGTGGCTAGCAGTCACTCTGATAAATGGCTCATACTACGTCTGTGCCATGAGTGAGTATGTCTCTGTGGATTATTATGGAACTGATCTTAATGTTACTGCTAGTGAACACAGAAAGGTATTGGCTGCATTTCCATGCAGTCAGTTGGTTCCTCCAGAGCTGTCCCGGGCAAGAGATGAAGTGATTCTCCTACTCCGATACCAGTCACAAGTGAGTAATTCATGTTGCTTCTGTTGCCTGTGGATCTGATTATAAGACCTAGAGTTTATTCAGAGTCAAAGTGTTAGGATAAACCAGGACCAATATCTTCTGCCTTGAGTGTCAAATATGTGTTTTGAAGCCTGCTTTAAGTGGAAATGAACTTTAGGTATACAAATTACTACATCTGGTTGTCATGTTTGTTACCTGTTACTAGATGATATGTTCTTCCTTGTATAGTATCTTGAGAACTACTATCATAGAATCACAGAATGGTTTGGGTTGGAAGGGACCTTAAAGACCATCTAGTCCCACCCCCCTGCCATGGGCAGGGACACCCTCCACTAGACCAGGCTGCTCAAAGCCTCATCCAGCCTGACCTTGGATGCTTCCAGGGATGGGGCATCCACAGCTTCTCTAGGCAACCTGTTCCAGTGCCTCACCACCCTCTCCAGGAAGAACTTCTTCCTGATATCCAACCTAAACCTCTCCTCTTTTAATATAAACCCGTTAGCCCTTGTCCTTGTCCCAGCTTCCTTGTAGGACTCCCTATATATTTTATCTTTGTGGATTTTACCTATACATCTAATCAATGTTATCTTTATCTATTTTATCTTTATCTTACCATCAAGTAAAAGAAATTGAAGTTCTAGAGCCAGAGAGGGTATGAAGTTTCTTCATTCAAGCATAAGAAACCTGTGCCCAGGCTGCAAGAGCTCCACACGAACTGAAGTGAAATCTTTTGTTTAGAGCAGACTCAATTCTAAAAGCATACATACTGGGTAAATAATATGGGAATAATAAGTTGTCACTTCAACTTCAACTCACTTCAATTAGCTATAAGCTAATACAGACTAGGAAATAGGTGGCTTCTCACAATAACAGCTGTGGAGTCAAAGTCTTTAATAAATTATACAACAGAACTTCCTTAAACTTGACAGAAAGAAGCAACTTTACTACACAGCTACCTGCAGTAGGCAGGGACTGGGTTTGATGGCCACGGACCCCTACAAGGCTTACACCTTGTTAACCTTATTCAGGAAAAGCAAGTCAAGAATGTCATATGGATTTTCTGTTGCTCAGAAGTTACCCTTGTGAGTATTTCCAGCTGTAACAGCTTTAGGTTTTCTTTTTCTTTGTCAGGTGGCTGGCTGGCTTCTCATTGCTGTGGTAGTCATCACAGTCTTCCTGTCTTACTGCCTGGCGAGCTGTTTCTCCCCACTCAGCTTTCTGCATTTCAGATACTGGAGCAGCTATGTCCATAACGAGCAAGAGCTCTTCGATGAAGCGACAGACCAGCACTCCAGGCTCTATGCCATGCAGCACATAAGGAAGTTCTTTGGCTTTGTCCCAGGGAGTGAAAATGTGAAGGAAATCCGTATCCCGTCCCTCAGAGAGTGGCAAGCCATTTCTGGACTGGCCTTTCTAAAACAAATGGATGAGGAGCACTATGACTACAGCCTCCTCCATGACTGGGCGCTCAAGGAGCCTGTAGATGGAAAATACCTGAAGACTGATGAAGACCCTGTGATCAGAACAGAGCTCTGAGGGTACAGGCCCCCACCAACACCTCGCAGAAAACCAGGAATGTGTCTAGCTCCACACAGACCTGAGCCGCTCTGGAACTTTCCACTGCCTTACGGCAAGTACCTCTTGTGAATGCAGTCCTTCAGCATGTGCTGACAGACGCCTCTCCTGATGGCATCTGTCTCCTGCGGGATGTGACGGCCCACATCTAGATCAGGGTGGGCTGTTTCTAACTGCAGCGCTCTGCTTTCTAATACTTGTGCTAATAGGATGAGTATGTACTGGGAGAGGAAGTTATTCCCAAATGCTTTTTCTTTCCACTAAAAAAAATAAAAATTCTTTTCATTAAAAAAAATAATGAAAATTTAATAGCTAGACTTAGACCGGATCTTGTAAGTTGGTCTGTTCTGTATAGAACAAATGCAGATACCCAGCTTTGTCTTAGTGACCCCAGGCAGAAATGCCTTATTTCTCCTCTTCCACATCGTTCTTGTATCATGTGAATAAAATATACTGCCCTAACAACAGCCTAAGTCTGGGGCTACAGAAGAAACATATGGGGAAACTTAAGCAACAAAGGTTGAGACTAGGGATGAGCAAGTTTTCGGTTCTGGTAAGGAGATAAAATCCCCACTGAGAGGCGCAGGAGAGAGGGGTGCAACATATAGCAGCTTTACAAACAATCACTTTATGGGTGGAAAATGGAGCTCAAATGCCTTTTGGCTGAAAGCAAGAGCAAGCTCAGTCTCCTATTCCTTTTAGATAGACTTCAGAGTCTCAGGTGTTTGCGTGCTTGTCTACTGTACAAAGAGCAAATCAGGATGGGAAACAAATGTGCTGAGCAGTAATGTTTACTTTGCTTGTAAAAAAAATGTACAATTTAGTCATTCTCCTGTGCCCATAAGCATTCCTGTGATTTAAAACTACTGAATGTAGTGAAAGAAGGCTCAATTATGTGTTTGTGTGAATTCGGTGTGATATGATAAGATGTTACTGCCACTCATCTCCTCTCTAAGTCCCTGTGTGGACACCTCTAACTCTAAGGGAAGGGGGCAGGGAAAGCACACCGGAGGTTTTTCCAATGCTTCTCATATTGCCTTGCCATGTACACAAGTACATGTGTGTGCTATGAAGCCACACGCTAGATTATAGGATGCTATCTGCTGTTAATGAATGACCTCAGATGATTGAAGTGGAAAAATACAATTGTTTTGTTGAAATGCAGAAGACAGAAGTAACCTAAATGTCAGATCTTAGCAAATGTCTTTGGTCTTGAAGATTTAAACTTCAAACCAAAACCAAGCACTTTACAAATGCAAATGAAGTATGTGCTGAATAACTGGAGAAGGATGTGTATTATATGTCACTAAACAAGTTCATACAAATTCCCACATACGTGTTTCACCTGAAACCTAAACTTGCAGGCATGTGGTGGGTTGACCCTGGCTGGAGGCCAGGTGCCCACCTAAGCTGCTCTATTGCTCCCCTCCTCAGCTGGGCAGGGGAAGGAAGTGTAATGATATAATGAGGTGGTCAGAGATCGAGACAAGGACAGAGAGAGATTGCTCACGAACTATTGCAACAGGCAAAACAGACTCAACCTGGGGAAAATGCTTTATTACCGATCAAGTTGGAGTAGGATAGTAAGAAATAAACAGAAATCTTAAAAATACCTTCTTTCCAGGTGCAGCTTCATTCCCAATTTCTCTGCCTCCTTCCCCCTTGAGTGGCACAGGAGGACAAGGAATGGGGTTGTGGTAGTTCATCACACATTGTCTCTGCTGCTCCTTCCCCCTCATGCTCTTCCCTGCTCCAGCGTAGGGTCCCTCCCATAGGAGACAGTCTTCCATGAACTTC